>NC_079374.1:117711-355211 GCF_021018895.1 Seriola aureovittata | reverse complement strand
CAGCAGCAGGCCACAGCGACATCCAGCATCAACTAAAAGCAGCTAACGCTAGCAGCTAATGACAGTGTAAACAGGACATTAGCAAATTGAGCTACTAGCAAGGCTAATGTCCACCATTGACCGTCACTGAGGTTCAGCAGAGACCAGAACGTTTGACGCTCATGTCGGTTGAAGAACAGGAACTGGTGAACACATGAACTTCACAGTGACATAATGCTAACTCAGCTGCTGCTGACGAGCTGCCGGCAGAGCAGCAGGTCCGTCGGACGTCAGGAGGACCCGGGTGTATCGGCACCAACACCTCGTCTCTCTGGGTGTTTGTGTGTCTGTCTGAGTGTTTGGTGCTGGAGGTGTTGTTGCTACAATCAGAGCTGTGCAGAGCCGTCAGACTGAAACCAGCTTCACTCCTGAAGCGTGAAATTAATGTCGCTGTTCTTTGTTGATAATCCAACAGTTTTCAGAAAAGCCTCAAACCAAACTGCTTTTCTTCCACTTTCATACATTTCTCTGTTCTTCCTCTTCTTCTGTGACTCTGTCAGCTGGAATATTAAAGCTCCATTTGTTCACAAACGCCGTGAAACAACATTTCACCCTGAAATTTAAACTTACAAAAGCCTTTGATTGAATTATGTTTAAACAGAGGTTTTAATGGCTTCACTGTCCAACCACATGAAGACATATCTACATTTCATGTTGATGTTTCACATTTCCCTAAAATGTAACGAAACACAGCTGATGACAAAATGAAAAACATTTATAATCTTTTCTAATGAGTTTGATTTGGTGCCAGTTCTCCCCCTTCCATTTATTCTTATTCATCAGTATAATTACTATTAATATCTGAATTCATTTTTAATACATGGTCTCATAACCTTAAATATGTGGACAGTGTCGGAGTCATGAAGAAAGAAGATTCTCATCTCTGCAGAACTTCATAGAGAATCATCCTGTTTCCAAGTTTCCTTCAGTTTCACAGTAAAACATGATGATACACTGCAGACAGGAAGTGATCACAGCTGATCACAGCTGCTGGTAATGAGACAGTCTGACTCCATGCAAACTGATACAGGAGGAGAAACAGGTCTGAAACTGAAGCTCAGTGTAAGTCACTGACTCATGGAAACATTAAACATCCAGGGTCTGAAACTTTACATCTGATCATAAAAAACATTTGATGTAAAATTGTCCAAAAGACTTTGTAGAAAACATAATTAATTACACAGATATTAAATATATGGTCAGAGACTGAACTGGCCACAAACAGCAGAGACATGTATAAGAGGGTGGGGGCTGGATATGAATGAAAATGAAATCCCGTGTACCGAGTGTCAGTGAACGTGTCAGAGGACAGTCAGTGTCTCCGTGTTGAGGCTGAGTTCAGAGAGCAGGTCTCAGCTCCAGGCCTCAGGTCACTGATTCAGCTGCTGCAGAGACACAAACATCTCACGCACAAACAAGCTGCTGTGACTTTATCCGTGACCCCAGGCCACAGAGTAAAAGGCTTTAATTACAGCAGAGAGCGACTCACTGAGGCTACGCATCAGAGGACAGATCCACAGAGACAGCAGCCGGAGAGTCAGACTGAGCGCGCTCAGACGAGTCCTCCGACACCACGTCCTCGACCTGCAGCTCCGTCCACACACATATTAACAGGCCAATGAAAAGCTTTAATGCCTCTGTGTTTTATAGACTCTGCTGTAAAAACTTTATTTGCAGCGTGTTGTTCTGGAGGTTTATGATGTCATCGGGTCATGACCTGAACCAGTCTGGTGCTACTGCACTTCATATTTACAAACAGTTTACTTTATTTATATTTTATTTCATCGATCAGTGACATCATAAAGTCAGAATTTATTTTAAAATTTAGAGCTGGACCATCCATCAAATAGAAATATACATATTTCATATAGGTTCAGGTTTCTAATATTTTTATTTGAGACTTTGTATCTTGTTTTTTCACTTAAAACTATAATTTTCAACGATTTTCCACTTAATGTTTTTAATTTGTCAAATTTATCACATGATTAAAGTTGAAGCCGTGAAGGGACAGAACCTGTCGGCTTATTGTGAAGAAATGTGACCTGTTCAGCCATGGTGGCGCTGTCGTTAAGGCCACGCCCCCTTGCACTGTGAGTCTGACTGACTTGAGATTTGACTGAAGTTTTCCATGTATACTGATGATGATGAAACGTGAAATTTTTTTTAGTTTTATTTACAATTAAGTTTCATAAAATCTAAAGTATCAAATAATTTTGACAAACCAAAGTATTTTTATCATGTGTAACTTTATTTTTTCTTAGCAGAAATGACAATTACATGATTTTCTACATCATAGTTTAAGTATCTTTTATTTTCTGTTATCACATTTTTTGTTTCAGTACCGAAGAATCATTTTTGACGTTTTTACCTAATAGCTTAATTATTTTAATTTACCTGTTAATTTAGAAATTTACCAGCTGCAAAAGTGTGATTGGTAAATTCTATTTATTAGGTCATTTTGACTTTATCATATTATTGTATTTGTAATGTGTATTTTCGTCTGATTCACTGGTTTTTAATAGATTCTTGTCACTTTGCAGGAATGTGCTGACACATCACTTTGTCTTTGTTAAATTAACAATTAATTTTGTTATTAGACAAAAGTTTGTTAATAAAAGACAAAAATGTTTCAAGCTCCGTAACATTTTTTTTTTGTTGTTTTTTTAAATCAGACCTTTTTGTGTTGTCATAAATTAACTTCCATAAACAATTTCAGCTCTTTTCTTCTCACATGCTGTGACTCGTTATAGTACACTATTTATTAAATGACTGATCTGTGTAATATTTCATCTTTTTTCTTCCATAAATATTATTAGTTATTTATTGATCAGATATAGATTAGGATTACAGCCTCATGAGGAGGTTGATGTTAATAAAAGGAGCTGCAGGTCTGATCCCGTTTTAATAACGGACTGGATAAAGTCATAATAAAGTTACATGTTGCTCATGTGTGATGTGCTGTCATCTCCTTGGTAACAAACGTCTGTAGATCCACTTGATGAGTTAATTGGTTGCAGGCCTGAACCTGGCAGCTCAGGTGGAGCAGCAGACGGACCCGGCTCCTGGACCCGGCTCCTGGACCCGGCTCCTGGACCCGGCTCCTGGCTGCCACTCAGTCCGTGTGGTGAAGACCAGAAACACAACAAAGGATAAAAATGGATCCAGGCGGATATATGAGGTGGCACTGCCTGTGGAAACATGAAAGCTATTACACTTTAAACCCCCCCCCCCCCCAAACCACACACATAAAAGGGAGTTCTGCTCGACGGGGACATTTACAGGTCCAGACTTGGCGTCTCCAGCTCGGCAGACGGAGCTCAGAGGTGCCCGAGACGCTTGGCCTGGACGTCACCGCCGCTTTTTGCGGGACGTGGCGTCGAGTCAGGCATGATGAAGACTCCAAACCTCCAAACATCCAACGCTCATGAACTCAAGTCTCAGTGTCCTGGTCCGTAGTGCGTTCAGGGACATGAGTCTGCCAGCAGAGTCTTAAAACGATCCTTCAGACGGGTCCAGGAGAAGGAGGAGGTGTCGACCTGCACAACAGAAGAATCATTTCACACACACTGAACATGTATTTATGAGTAATCAGTTCAACATGTGTGAGATCTGCAGTTCGCATGGACCTGAGCACAGCTCCCCCCACAATCCTCACACTTCTCCATGTTTCTAGTGTTTATGTGAAAAGTCATCTCAGAAAATTTAACTGACACAGTTTTATTCAACAGTCTGGTGTTAGAGTGAATTGGTCTGAAGTGATGTCACCAACCTGTTTCATCTTTTCAGTAAAGTATAAATTTGATTCTTCATCAGAAAGATCCAGGAACAAAAACAAGTCGACAGACTCATTTTACACACAAGTTACTGTATGTTTTTATTACTTATAATAAGCAGTAGCATGATCTCCAGTTAGCACAGAGTTAGCTGAGAGTTAGCACAGAGTTAGCACAGTTAGCTTCTAGCTGAGCAAACCTCCCATTCAAAACGTAAGTTCAGTTTATTTTTGTTTTGATGAAGAAAAACTACAGAATCAAAAGCCACGTTTGATAAAAAAGTTCAGTGTGAATCTGGTTTGATATTATTCGATCATAAAACTCACCTGAAGGGATAAAACGTGTTTTTGAAATTAAAATGTGGGTTCAGCCTCACAAACTGAATTTACAGATTTTAAACATTTTAGAAAACAACTGTATTTTTCTAAAATGCTGAACTACTGATTTAAAAAAGCATTTCCTACATTTCCTTCAAATCATCTGATGAAATGCATTATGGGAAATGCAGTGTTTTTGGATGAAAAGATTTGACACAAATTTTAATTAAATCAAAATTCTTTGTAGTTACCTTGACGACATGTCTGCGGGCGACGTCCGGCCTCCTGCAGAGTCCCTGCAGCCGTTTACACAGCTGCTCAGGCGTGGAGTACAGGTACTCTGCTGCATGAAGAACACAGCAGAAGAAGAAACCACTGTAACCAGTAAATAATCACCTGACTCTGAACTGGGCCAAATGGTTCAGTACTAACGTGTCCAGTATGACACCGACCTGTAACATTTATTACCTGGGAATATTTCAGGATAAACTAAAGCTTTGGGACACAGAGGAAAACAGCCACAGTGAACAGCCTCCAACCTGTCAACACATGAACAGACAACAAACCATCATCACCATGGAAACATTCAGACAGTTGTACATACAGGTGCAGGACTGAGACCATGTCCGCTCAGGCTCTGTGTTTTCACCTAACTGTTGGACAGTCAGTACAAACACTGACTCTGGTCCGACTGGACTATTAATTTGGCAGGAAATAGGTCACTGTTGGCCTTTTTATCTAATGTGTTAAAACAGCTTATAAATGATTTATAAAGTGTGAACAAGTTCATTAATTAACTAGTTATAAACCACTCATTAACCCTTTATAAGTGGAGTGTTATTGTGAAGTGGAACTGATAAACTTTCCAGAGCCGATACAGTGTGAGGACAACTTTCATTAAAAGTGATTTTCTCTCAGTGACAGCTGAAGTGAAGACGGTTCATGACCTCCAAACACCAGAGGACACAAAATATATAATATGATATGAAATGATAATTGTGAGGGAGATGCAGAGTCTCATCACTGGTCTGGACTGACTGGTCTCATCCAGACCTGCAACCAAGACCACCGCTGTCAGTGTGTGTGTGTGTGTGTGTGTGTGTGTGTATGCTGAAGAGAAAACAGCAGCTTCACACCTGCATCAGGTGAGTCAGACTGTTAAACATTAGTGAGTCAGTGTGAGTCGTCATGACAACCAGGACTGATTGAACTCATGTTACCTATTTAAATATTTTGCAGCTACTTGATGAATAATTGAGGACTGTTCACACTCACACGTTCATATTTAAACAGCTGATCTGACTCATTCACTGGATTTCATCAGAACCAAGAACCTGATGGAACCCGGCACTGAGCAGGACCTCAGTCCTGATGGGTCCTGGTCTGGAGGTCCGACTCCTGAGCCTCTGATCAGGATTATTGAGGTCAGTTCAGTTCGCTGGTCTGATAAGAGTTAATGTTTCGTTAATGATCCGATCTTTAACTGGATGAGTTCATCGTCACTGTGGGGCAGAAACACTGACATCATGATTAATCAGTTTAACTCATTAACGAGTGGAGGATCAAAGTCTGCAGCACCTCAGCTCCACACACACACAAACGAACATTCAGCTCCACACAAACGAACATTCAGCTCCACACACATGAACATTCAGCTCCACACACACGAACATTCAGCTCCACACACATGAACATTCAGCTCCACACACACACAAATATTCAGCTCCACACACATGAACATTCAGCTCCACACACATGAACATTCAGCTCCACACACACACAAATATTCAGCTCCACACACACGAACATTCAGCTCCACACACATGAACATTCAGCTCCACACACACACACAAATATTCAGCTCCACACACATGAACATTCAGCTCCACACAAACGAACATTCAGCTCCACACACACGAACATTCAGCTCCACACACATGAACATTCAGCTCCACACACACGAACATTCAGCTCCACACACATGAACATTCAGCTCCACACACACACAAATATTCAGCTCCACACACATGAACATTCAGCTCCACACACATGAACATTCAGCTCCACACACACGAACATTCAGCTCCACACACACACGAACATTCAGCTCCACACACACGAACATTCAGCTCCACACAAACGAACCTTCAGCTCCACACACACGAACATTCAGCTCCACACAAACGAACCTTCAGCTCCACACAAACGAACATTCAGCTCCACACACATGAACATTCAGCTCCACACACACGAACATTCAGCTCCACACAAACAAACATTCAGCCCCACACACACACACACACACACGAACATTCAGCTCCACACAAATGAACCTTCAGCTCCACACACACACACACTAACATTCAGCTCCATACAAACAAACCTTCAGCTCCACACACACACACACACACACACTAACATTCAGCTCCACACAAACAAACCTTCAGCTCCACACACACACACTAACATTCAGCTCCACACAAATGAACCTTCTGCTCCACACACACACGAACATTCAGCTCCACACACACTAAACATTCAGCAACACACACACGAACATTCAGCTCCACACACACACGAACATTCAGCTCCACACACACACGAACATTCAGCTCCACACACACACACAAAAATTCAGCTCCACACACACACAAACATTCAGCAACACAAAAGAACATTCAGTTTCACACACACACGAACATTCAGCTGAACACACACGAACAGTCAGCTCCACTCACACAAAGATGTTTCTACTGTTTCTACGAGAGATCGTTATTAAACCGTCTGTGAGAGTCTAAGCTAAAGAGAAAGCTAAAGAGAAAAGTTCTGTTATTATGTCGACCTGAGCTGAACCTTTTATTTTGTCAACCCAAACTGAAGCTTTTATTTTGTTAACCTGAGCTGTTGCCAGAGATCCTTATGCCATGTTACACATACTACAACTGTTAATATGAAAACTAGTCTCAGATAATTTTCTTTTAATTTTTTTGATAATGTAAAGCTTAACATGCAAACGCTGGTGGCTAAAACTGTTACAGGTATTAGCTGAACTGAGGTTCACAATCTTTATTGTGCTTCAACAGAATGCCCACATTAACATGTTTTCAGGTAACATCTTAATATGACAGAAATGAGAAAATAACCTCCGTCACAGTTAGCAGGTCAAAATCATCATGTTTTATATGTAATGTCTATGAAAATATCAGTCCTTTAACATGGCAGCTCTGCTAACTTAGCTTAGGCTCAGGTGTGCTTTGAACATTTAGATATTAGCGTGACAAAAGGCTAAAGGTTAGCATGATAAAATGCTGATATTAGTATTTCATCATGTTTACAGATGGTAACATTTTATTATGTCACACTTAACATTAGCTTGTTAAAAAAATGTTAGCCTGGGGGTATGCTAATGTTAGCGTATATTATTTTATGGAATATTCACCTCTGAATAAAAACAGACGCTGTGACTTTAGTTGTAGTCTTAACACAGACGATGTTTCCGAACATTAATGTGTTTTAATCTGACACGTTAACGGTGAGTCAAGAAAACACTGAGCACCACAGAAGAAGAACAGAACCTGATCTCCATGTGAACACTGAAGCATTAAAACATTTCTCCATGAAAACCTTCAGACTGTGACTGAGGTTCAGCAGAGCTCTGTGGGGGGCTGAGGGTCTGGTCCCTCCTGGTTCTGGATCAAAGACAAACACAAACACGACTCCCCCCTCAGGGACGACACTTCTTCTTCTCTCTGCCATAATTAGCTCCTGATTTGTTATCACAGGGAGGGAACAGTGAGAGGTCTGCACTCATTACACAGAGAATACTCTGACTGTTACTATGGTTATTATTTATATCAACACTGAGGACACTTCACTGATACTGTCTTCATGGACATTGTCTTCACTGAGGACACTGTCTCTGTCTTCACTGTCTTTCTTCACTGACACTGTCTCTGTCTTCACCGAAGACTCTGTCTTTATTGTCTGAAGGACACTGAAGTAAAGAAATCTGATCTGTTTGTTTGTTTGTTTGTTTTCTTCAAATAATGACCAAACTGAATCTACATCTGCTGTCAATTCATTAACACTAGCATGGAATGCTAACATGCTAATGTCTTATGACTTTAACATGCTCCTATGCTACATGTTAGTATGTTCCCCAGTGGACCGTGTGTCCCGGACTAAGGAGACCGCTGCAGTGAAAGGGGTAATGAAAATAAACATTGGCATGGTAACATGCTAATGTTAGCATGCTAACAAGATGACATGCTAAATGATACAGAATTTTTGTTCTAATTA
The DNA here is from genome assembly GCF_021018895.1 of Seriola aureovittata. Taxonomy (NCBI): domain Eukaryota; kingdom Metazoa; phylum Chordata; class Actinopteri; order Carangiformes; family Carangidae; genus Seriola; species Seriola aureovittata. The sequence continues at coordinate 346,783 of NC_079374.1, read as the reverse complement.
AATAATATTATAAAATGTTAGAAAGTTAATTATCTGTGGGTATCTTAGCATTAAATGCTAACTTGCTAACACGGTCACTAAGCAGACTGATGAGGATCATGAATCTGTCTGAATTCATCATGAACCAGTTCAGGTCTGAACTGTGGATAAAAACGGAGTCTCCATCAGCTACAAACACGTCTGACATGAATCAAGTGAAGATCAGACGCTCACATCAGAGCTGTTTGATTGGCTGTGCCTCAGAGAGCCGAGCATTTGATTGGTTGTTGTTGTCCAGCCTGCAGCTCAGATCCACCTGACCGGGACTGAGATCAGAGAGTCAGCCTCAGAGTCCAGGTGACTGAAGTCTGAGCTGAAGGCGGATTCACATCCAAACAAACAGCAAGGTCACACCTGCAGGACCATACAGGACCATACATGACTACACAGGACCGTGCTGGACTCTGCCAGGTCTCTCTTTTAAACAACACCTTGATCTGAAGAGACCACCTGATGAAACAGTCACTGCAGTGTGAGGAGCACTGAGGTTTCTCACAGACACCGGAGCTGCAGTAACGAAGTGGATCACTAATTCATGTAAACCATGTGTTTTTGTGGGTTTGAAGAAGCGTTTTTTATTTTTAACTTAAACCTTCAAGATCTGCACAGAAACACTTTGTTCTCTTTTCTTTCACCTTCCACTCTTTGTGATCGGCTTTTTTTAAACCATTAATCGATTAAATCACAAAAATAATATCAGATTCATCAATAATGAAAATAATGGTTAGTTCTACATATGAAACAAAGCACACACACACACACACACACACACACACACACACACAGATATATTTAAGATTTATTTCTTCTTTAAAAATCTGATATTATTTTATTTTGTTATTTTCTGTTTTCATTATTAGAATTCAATTCTTACAGATTTCTGTAACAGGAACAAACATTTCCTCAGTAAATCAAAGTATTGACAGAACGAGTCTCATCATCATGAAACTCACATGGCGACTCCGAAGAACTCGTGGTCGGCGGTGGAGACGACCACGTCGGCCTCACACAGGACTCGGAGGTAGTCGTCTTTACTGGACTGAAAGCCCCAGTTCAGGATGTGAGAGTCCAGCAGACGTCTGGCCTCCGAGAAGATCTCTGCACAACCACAGAAGAAGAAACGCACAGGTGAGACTGTGTCTCCAGGTGACATGAGCTCAGCTGATTCACAGCTGACTGATGAGAGGCCAGCTCAGGTTTCTGTAATAACAAATGTCTCATTTGAATAAGAATAAAAAATGAGTCATTACTTTATATTCATGTCAGAAATATTCAGACGTCAGATGTTGATCTGAAATAAATCGTCTTATAGTCAAGAGTCTGATCTGACTGACGTGATCACAGTCAGCTGTTTCACTGTATCAACAACAACAACAATAACAATAATAATAATAATGATAATAACAATAACAATATTAACAATAATATTAATGATAATAATGATAATAATAACAATGTCAATAATAACAATGTCAATAATATTATTAATAATAATAATAATAATAATAACGACAATAGTAGGAATAATAACAATAATAACAATAATAGTTAATTCTATGAGAGTATCTGGATGTGCATCTGGTGTCAGTTGTATTTCATTCCTGTTATTAATTACAAATAAAATTAGAAATCAAAGAGCTGATGAAGATTCAATTGTAAAGAAGAAGAATTCAACTTTTTAAAATCAAATCCAACATGTCTCACTGTAAATAATGAGAAGGAGAAATGAGATAAAAGTCTTTTTTCAAACAGCTGATGTTTATGAATGTGGACATTTATGAGCGCAGCAGAAAGACAAACAGGTGAGGGGTGAACACGATCAATACTCTGACCCTATTAACAAAATCAAAGTCGATTAAAATTGTCCTAATGTGATTGCCTTCCAGCGCTCATGAAGCTAATCAGGAAATATGAAGCTGGATTTACGGTCAGTGTGTTTATGCTGCAGTAAAACTTTATGTCTCAATATCTCAGAGTGTGTTTGATCAGAGTGTGTTCATTACATTAAAACACACACACACACACACACACACACACACACACACAGTCATTATAGCATCATCAGCTGATGATACACGGTGTGTTTTAACAATTAAAAAGTGTCCTGAGGCTGAGGCAGTGTGACCTCTGACCTCCACATAATGTCATAACACAGACCATCATTTCAATGAAACATGAGGAGTTTTAAAGGTGAGAGAAAAGTCAGAGCAAACTTTGACAACCTGCTGTCTACTGGACTGAGCAGGTCTTCATGGGTCCAGCATCTTGGACCAGATCTGAAACTCATGGCAGAACCTTGACCCACTGAGCATCAATCAGTTATTGACGAGACAAATCCTTGTCATGGGCTCAGATTCTGTCACCATCAATAACTTCAAAGATTAAACACCCATTTAAAAAAAACAACAACTTTGATCCATATGTGAAATCTCTGCTTCAGTCCAGTCCTGATCCAGTCCTCCATGCCACCATAAAGTGACACAAAACCGTCAGCACCGCCATGGACCACAAACCTGCAGCAGCTGGTACAGACTGTGTGTGTGTGTGTGTGTGTGTGTGTGTGTGTGTGTGTACCTGGTACATCAGTGAAGGTCTCTCCAAGCACCGACAGGTGGAAGTGCAGATGTTTGTCCTTCAGTTTCAGCAGCGTGGAGAAGAACAGCTCCGGGTTTTTATCATGTTCCCTTGAAACACAAATTGTTTGTTAGTGACTCTGATATATATACACACACACACACACACACACACACACACACACGCACACACGTGCACACACACGCACACACAAAGGAGGAGTCAGTGCTCCCTGGAGGCCTGTTGGTGAGGGCGCAGCAGGTGGATGAGTTGACGCTCTAAGGTGTTGAGCAGAGGTTTCAGATGATAGTCAGGAACCAGAGAAGCAGGTGTGAGGTTCAAGAGATGTTCAAGAGCTCTCAGAATTCAGAGTGTTACAGAGACAGATGGTGCTGCGTTTAAAGACCGTCAGACACTCAGGTATCAAGATGGAAAGAGAAAACTGTATGAGACAAACTCTAGATTGTTTCATCACCACGGTATCTGGAAAAAATTTGTTCAACACGATAAAAAAATTCATTTAATTTTTGTTGTGTTTTCAGTTTTTATTTTTTATTTTTGTAATTTCACCCTCAGCTCTTTTTATACTCTAAAATACTCTGAATAGTTACACTCAGGACCTTAAGGAAACACATCCCCATTAAAACTTCATTTCCTGTCATCACAACATGAAATCATCATTGTATTTTATTAGGCTTTTATTCTGAAGTTCTGGCTCCAAATGTTTTTCTATCCCTCCAAATGAAGTCACATTCGTCCTGTGGAGCACGTTAGAGCCACTATATTATATTGTATCATGGAGCACTGTGGACCACTGGGATCAATGCATGCAAATAAGATGGTGTGTGTGTGTGTGTGTGTGTGTGTGTGTATGTGCAGAGAACACCTGGATCTAAATTTTTTTTAATTTGTAAAAAAAAACAGTGGCTTTAACAAACTGGGATTTAAAGGGTTAAAATCTAATATTTGGTGGTTATGATCAGGATTAACGAGAGTGTTAATACAGAACACAGCTGATTAATGGAACATGGAAATATTGATGCAACATCAGCTGGGAAACTAATTTTTAATATGAAGCAGGTGATTGTGGGTAAAAAATAGATGATTAATAAATAAACATTATTGACACACTACAGGTGGATTCAGTGTCTTATTTGTTAACGAGCAGATATTTAATGATTATTATCGTTTGATTTTTGCCCTGTAAATGATTGGAGCAGTAGCTGTTAATAAAGCTGTTAATGAAGCTATTATTAATGAAGCTATTGTTAACGAAACTGTTGCTAAAAAAGCTGTAGTTAACGACGTGTTGTTAACAAAGCTGTTAATGAAGCTGTTGTTAATGAAACTGTTATAACAAAGCTGTTAATGAAGCTGTAGTTAACGACGTGTTGTTAATGAAGGTGAGCAGCTGCACACTGACAGTGTGAAGGTCAGGGGGCGGAGCCTGCAGTCAACAGCACCTCGTGGATTTCCTAAGGTGAGGTTTTAGTGAGCAGATTATTTCTTCTCATTTTCAGCTCTCAGCCCGTCGCCCCCCCGGACTCAGATAATTCCCTCATCCCCCCCAAAACCTTTTTAACTCTTCTGTGAGCAGCCAATCCCTCTATTCCCCCAGCGCCGATACAGACAGGACAAAGACAGAGAGAGGGAGATAACCCCCCCCCCCCCAGAGGAGGAGTGGGAGCTAATTACTGGGGGAGGCTCTGACTGTCAGGGTTTTACTCCGTTAAAACAAACTGAAACTGGACTGAAGCTTCTTCCTCCACATGTTGATCTGAAACAATCAGTCGACTCATCGATTAGAAATGATCAGTTATTGGTTCCAGCTGCTGTTCTCTCTGAATGAACGTGTTGATAAAACAAACTTCAAAGCTTCAGCTTCTTTCACCAATGATTGATCTGCTGATTATTTTCTATTGATCAGTCAAAAAGTCAGAAAACTGAAAAACGGCTTCAAATCTTGTGAGACTGAATAAATCTGTGACCAGTCAATAATCAATTATCAGTTAACAGAACATAACTAATGATAAGTGATCCATTTTATTTAAATGTCTCTTCTTCATGAGACGATTTTCTGCTTGTCTGACTGTAAATCAGGAAGTGAACCTGTGTAACCTGAACCATTAATCAGCTGATCAGAAAATAACCAGCTGATTAATCAATAATCAGCTCCATCTGTTTTGAAGGAAACAGATTCAGAATTTAAACCGAGTCGTGACATTTCAGTTTTCATTGGACCAAAGCTCCGACCAATGATTGATCTTATCAATGAATCAGCAATTTATTGTTTACTTATTGATCAATCATTTTGTCTTGATTGATCAGAAACCAGAGGGAAATGTCTAATTTCGTTCTACAGTGTCACTGCTGTCACCTTGGTGCTGCTGATGACATCATCAGATCACCAGCGGATGACATCATCCGATCACCAGCTGATACATCATGACTTAGTTTCATTTGCTCTGATTGGCTCGAGTCTTCCTGCCGGTGTCACGTGACATCATCACCTGTACTGTGATGCATTCATGGTCATCACGTCATTTCCACATGTCTCTGACATGTCTGTATGACTCATATTAAACTGGTCTGAGATCATTTACATGTTTCATTCTTCAGGCTAATTAAATACTGACGATGTGTTCAAGGTCCAGCCTCAGACTGTGGACTTAACTGTTTCACTCTGACACCTCCCCGTCTACAACCATCTCTGTGGTCCTTCATCTTCACCACCATCATCATCATCATCACGGTCCACATGAAGCAGTGTTAGTAATAAACCCAGATGAGCAGAGTAGTGAGCTCATTAATATTCATGAGGGACCAAAAGGAAAAACTGATGGTCTCATTTACTGACGACTCATTGAATATTCTGCTTCATGTGGAACCCAAGAGGTGAGTTATAAATTCAAACACACTGCACTGTAAAATACACTGTACAACACTGCACTGTAAAATACACTGCACAACACTGTAAAATACACTGCACAACACTGCACTGTAAAATAGACTGTACTGCAAAATACACTGTACAACACTGCACTGTACAATACACTGCACTGTAAAATACACTGCACTTTAAAATACACTGTACAACACTGCACTGTAAAATACACTGTACAACACTGCACTGCAAAATACACTGCACTGTAAAATACACTGTACAACACTGTAAAATACACTGTACAACACTACACTGTAAAATACACTGCACTTTAAAATACACTGTACAACACTGCACTGTAAAATACACTGTACAACACTGCACTGCAAAATACACTGCACAACACTGCACTGCAAAATACACTGCACAACACTGCACTGTAAAATACACTGTACAACACTGCACTGTAAAATACACTGTACAACACTGCACTGTAAAATACACTGTACTGTAAAATACACTGTACAACACTGTACTGTAAAATACAGTGTACAACACTGCACTGTAAATACACTGTACTTTTATATACACTGTACAACACTACTATAAATACACTGTACTTTAAAATACACTGTACAACACTGCACTGTAAAATACACTGTACAACACTGCACTGTAAAATACACTGCACAACACTGTAAAATACACTGTACAACACTGCACTGTAAAATACACTGTACAACACTGCACTGTAAAATACACTGCACTTTAAAATACACTGTACAACACTGCACTGTAAAATACACTGTACAACACTGCACTGTAAAATACACTGTACAACACTGCACTGCAAAATACACTGCACAACACTGCACTGTAAAATACACTGTACAACACTGCACTGTAAAATACACTGTACAACACTGCACTGTAAAATACACTGTACTGTAAAATACACTGTACAACACTGTACTGTAAAATACAGTGTACAACACTGCACTGTAAATACACTGTACTTTTATATACACTGTACAACACTACTATAAATACACTGTACTTTAAAATACACTGTACAACACTGCACTGTAAAATACACTGTACAACACTGCACTGTAAAATACACTGCACAACACTGTAAAATACACTGTACAACACTGCACTGTAAAATACACTGTACAACACTGCACTGTAAAATACACTGTACTGCAAAATACACTGTACAACACTGCACTGTACAATACACTGCACTGTACAATACACTGCACTTTAAAATACACTGTACAACACTGCACTGTAAAATACACTGTACAACACTGCACTGCAAAATACACTGCACTGTAAAATACACTGTACAACACTGCACTGTAAAAAAAACACTGTACTGCAAAATACACTGTACAACACTGCACTGTAAAATACACTGTACAATACACTGCACTGTAAAATACACTGTACTGTAAAATACACTGCACTGTAGAATACACTGTAGAATACACTGTACAACACTGTACTGTAAAATACACTGCACAACACTGAACTGTAAAATACACTGTACTGTAAATACACTGTACTGTAAAATACACTGCACTGTAGAATACACTGTAGAATACACTGTACAATACACTGGACAACACTGCACTGTAAAGTACACTGTACTGTAAAGTACACTGTACTGTAAAATACACTGTACAACACTGCACTGTAAATACACTGTACTGTAAAATACACTACAACACTGTACTGTAAAATACAGTGTACAACACTGCACTGTAAATACACTGTACTTTTATATACACTGTACAACACTACTATAAATACACTGTACTTTAAAATACACTGTACAACACTGCACTGTAAATACACTGTACAACACTGCACTGTAAATACACTGTACTTTTATATACACTGTACTATAAATACACTTTACTGTAAAATACACTGTACAACACTGCACTGTAAAAATGTAAAATCTTTATTATTACAGAATCTTTATGTTTGAGGTCAGATGTGCTGAGTGGAGAACATCAGAACACAGAACAGAGAGAACATCAGCTGTTCTACTGTTATGTTGTTACTGATGAACAAACAGCTGCTGAACTTTTCCCTCTTGTACAGAGGACAGATGTCTGATCAATGACAGGATCGATTGATTATCTTGCAGTAGAGAGGTTCAGTTTAAAATTGACTGGACGGAAGAAAATGAAACTGAGCAACATGAATTATTTTCTGAGTGATGAACTGTAAAAAAGCATCAGAGAGCAAATCAAGCCTGATGAATTCAGATGATTTTGACGGTGAAATAAAATCAGAGTGAATTTTCCCTCCACAGACGAACGGCTGCATCTTCACCACCTGCTGTTTGTCGTTTTATTTTTTCTCTTTCAATCAGAGTTTGACTTCAATCCTCTGGAGGTAAAAGCTGATCCTGATCAAGATAAAGCTCTCACACAGATTTAACCTCAGCAACCCCCCCCCACCCCCGGCAGGATGAAGCTCCGGTGCTGCAGCATCTTCACCTGAAACAGCTGTTCACCCTCCCCCCCACCCCCCCCACCCCCGGCAGGATGAAGCTCCGGTGCTGCAGCATCTTCACCTGAAACAGCTGTTCACCCCCCCCCCCCCCCCCACACCCGCCCGAAAAGCAGCAGCAGCAGCAGCAGCAATAAGACGGAGCTGTAATCTGAGGATCCAGGCCACACACAGATTAAACATAAAAACAGATGAAATGGAGAGAAGCTTCAATCAGAGAGATTAACAGAACATCTCTGTGGAAATCCTCCATCCTACCAGAATAAAAGCGGCCTGCTCGTCGCAGCTCTAATCCATCTATGTTTTGCTCAGTTCAGAGCAGATTACATGACGGCTGCTTTTGTTACTGATACAAGAGAAGGTGAAAAACAGAGACGACGCTCCACTTCATGTTCTATAATCTGATTTAAAGCATGTTCAACTCAGGTTTATATAAACATCAGGACTTCTCTCTCAGAGGATTAAAACACCATCATGTCTTTACACAATGTTTTCATATTTAAATGAATATATGTACCTGTATCTTTTGACTCTTCTTTATTTTTGGAATTGAAGGATTTGTTCATTTTCTAGTGACTTAAATCACAGTCTTCACAGATTACAACCTTATAAACAGTTTGATTTTATTATATTATGACATATTTGTAAATTGCATCTATATATTCATAATGTCAGGGCAACTTTTGTTGTTACAATGTTGTTTGATGTTGTTATTGTAAATTATGGCAGGACTCGTATTCTCATTTTAAAACAACTAAAATGACATCATCACTTTCCAACTTGATTTTCTTTTTATATCTCATCATGACTTTTCATATGAAATTCATAATACATTTTTTTATGTTTTCTTAAATCACATATTTATAAAAGTACATTTTTTATATTTTAACATATTACAATGAATAAATATTTTTTAATATGACTTAAAACTGTTTTCATGTAAATTACTTTAAATTTTTTTTTTAAGTATATTTTTTGGGGCTTTTTATGCCTTTATTGGACAGTGTAGTGGAGAGAGACAGGAAACGGGGAGGCAGAGAGAGGGGGAATGACATGCAGCGAAAGGCCGTCTGATGCGGGATTCGAGCCGAGGCCGACTGCAGCCTCTACACATGGGGCGCCTGCTTAGACCACACGTGGGCCACACGACGCCCCAGTTACTTTTAATTTTAACAATGATTTTTATTGAGAATGATTTTAAATTTTATGAATGTTGATTTTATATAATATAAATCAACATTTCTTACGAAGTCTGTGTGACCTGAACGCATCATGTGACTGACAGCGGGAACCACGTCTCTGTTCCTCTAAGGAATCGAACTCACCACCTGTGAGGCCAGACGATATGCAGAGGTCTGACCCGGTCCTCAGAGTCCTCCTCAGGAACAGGGTTCTGGTCTGGTCTGGGTTCGGAGGTGGACTGATGTGGATCCTGCTGATGCTCCTCACACCTGTCGGAGTCAGAACGACATCCATCAACAAACGAGTGGACTTCAAGAAAATAAGTTTATTATTATTATTATTATTATATTATCGGTCTATTAACAACTCAGTTTTTTACTCAAATAAAACCACTTTCTTTAGATGTTTAACATCTTTTATAATAATAAGGATCTTTTTTTAATCTTTTCTCACTTTGTGAAATGGATCTCATCATTTTAAGATTCATTTTAAAAGGTTAATTATTTAAGAGAAAAACCTAAAAGCTGTTCTGTAACACAGTAACCAATGACTGCACTGAAATGACTCCTGACCTATTAGGATGCAAGACAGTGACATCACCTGCAGCTGTAGGTGAGTCTGCAATATTCAAACCTTCTGACGTCTTTGTTTCTAAAGAACTGAACTTAAGACCGCAGCTAGAATTGTTACTAAGTCAAGAAAATTTGACCATATTAAACCGATTTTAGCCTCCCTTCATTGGCTTCCTTTCAGACTTTAAGGTGCTTTTGATGGCATATAAGGTTCTACATGGACTTGTTCCTTCATACCGGTCTGATCTGCTTAAAACCTTATACTCCAGATCGTGCTCTTCGATCCCAGAGTTAAAGAGACGTCTGCTGGCTGCAGAGCCTTTTCCTCTCGGTTCCTCTGCTCTGGAACAACCTCCCTGCTGACATCAGACTGTCTGACTCCGTTCAGACTTTTAAATCTAAACCTAAAATGTATTTTCATGCCTTAACTTTCAGTTAGCTTCTTATTCTTTTACAGACCCAGGCTCTGTACCTGTTGACATCCTACCACCAGCAGGTGGGCCTCAGTCTCAATAAACCAGTAAACTCAGTACACCATAGTCCAGGTTGTCATGCCGACGAGATCACATAAACTTTTGGATAAATCACTGCATCATTTTAAATGTTTGTTTTTTCCCTCAAGCACATGAAGCTCCCAGGCTGAGTGCCTCTTTCTCCCTTCTCCTTTTCCTCCCTGTTCCACCCTGCAGCTCCACCCTGTTCCTACCTACAGCTCCTCCCTGTTCCACCCTGCAGCTCCACCCTGTTCCTACCTGCAGCTCCTCCCTGTTCCACCCTGTTCCTACCTGCAGCTCCACCCTGTTCCTACCTACAGCTCCTCCCTGTTCCACCCTGTTCCTACCTGCAGCTCCTCCCTGTTCCACCCTGTTCCACCCTGCAGCTCCTCCCTGTTCCACCCTGTTCCTACCTGCAGCTCCTCCCTGTTCCACCCTGTTCCTACCTGCAGCTCCTCCCTGTTCCACCCTGTTCCTACCTGCAGCTCCTCCCTGTTCCTACCTGCAGCTCCTCCCTGTTCCTCCCTGCAGCTCCTCCCTCCTCCAGAGCTGCAGAGTCTGGACTTGCAGCTGCAAACCAGCTACTGCTCCATGATCCTGTTTCACACCTGCTGCTGAACCTGCTCAAATTACTATAATTAATAATGATTATTACTAATGTTATTAGCTGTCATTACTACTGTTATCAGTAGGAGCACTACAGTTGCCACTACATAACTATCGCTGTTACTGCTGCTTCTGTCACTATAATTAATATTGTTATCCCTGTACGTTCTCTCTCTCTCTCTGCTCGAGGTTTCTGCCTCTTTAAAGGAAGTCTTTCCTTTTCATCCGTTAGGTCTTTGTAAATAATATAAAGAGAAGGTCTAGACCCGCCCTGTGTGCAAAGAGCTTTCAGATAACGTATGTTGTGAATTGGCGCTATACAAATAAAAGTTGACTTGACTAAGACCTCCAGAAACCCAGATACAGTGCGTCAGTGTGGAGTATAACCTTCACAATAATAAACCCGTCTCCTGTTGTGGAGGGTGAAAAGATGTGAGGTGTGTTCACCGTGGAGTCTGAGGTTCCTCAGGTCTGTTCTGCTGCTGGAGGACCAGTTTGGGTTTGGGCAGCAGCCTGAAAACAACAAGAAGAGGAAGAAGAAATCAGTCAACAACTGCAGATCGACACAGCAGCTTCCAACTCTCCTGAACGCCCCTGAATGCCTCATCACCACTGATGGATCTACAACATGATTCATGAGGAAGATCAGATCTACGAGGACCGAGGACCGGACCAGACCAGACTGTCAGTGTCTGAAGGTTTTCATCAACAGACCCGATGTTCCAGACTCCAGAGTCCAGACAATCAAGTCCCTCTTCAGGTTCAAGCCTGAAACATTTTGGGTCTTAGAACATTTTCAGAGAAAAGACTTAATCTCTCAGTCAGAGTCCAGAGTCAAGACCAACGACTTAAATCAAGTCTTCATCCATTCAGTCTCAGGCTCAGGACCAGGACCAGGACCAACAAGTTTCACCCTTTCCCTGTTTCACCTTCACAGTTGAACATTTCCAGTGAGGATGAAGGAGGTTGTTCTGAGGTAAAACAGCTCGTTATGTTAATGAGCGTCACCTGAGGCAGAATTATTATATCTGTTATTATCAGATCAAAGAGACGCTGCTGGTCCTGAGGACAGACACTCCGCTTCAACAGAGAGAAGAGGAAGAGAGACAATCATCACATGACTTTAAAGAATAAAGACGAGGGGCGTCCCATATGTAGAGGCTATAGTCCGAGGTTCGAGTCCTGCATCAGACGAGCCCTTTACTGCATGTCATTCCCCCTCTCTCTGCCTCCCCGTCTCCTCTCTCTCTACTGTCCTGTCAATAAAGACACAAAAGCCCAAAAATATAAATAAATAAATAAAGAGTAAAGACGATTTAAAGAAACGAGACGTGGAAAAACAACAAAACTTTAACATGAAATAAAAACAAAGACGCTGAGATGAGGACGTGAAGACATGAAGGACAAATATATGGAGACAGTGTGAAGACAGTAGGACAATACAGGACTATGACATTAAGACATTAAGACATTGAGACATCTGGACAGAGACATTCAGTCATAAAAACAAAGACATTTAACCACTGAAAGATGAACAAGGAGACAGACTTCACCACATGGAGACAATAACAAGACGTGGAGACACAGACACTGAACAAGACTCCAGGAAGACAGGTGGACAATCAGACAGACAGATTAACAGACAGTTCACAGTTGATGTAACACGGATGGACGGCCGTGGTCACGGCGATGTCTCTGCTTCGAGGCCTCTGGGAAAACGTGATTCAATAATCCATTTTAGAAATTAGATGTTTGACTGGAGGCAATAAAAACATGTGGGGGGGGGGGGGGGGGGCAATTATCTTATTGATAAATCAACAGTAATCTGTGTGATGACCTCACCTCTGAGTCTGATTAAACATGAAGAGATGAAGGTCACAGCTCCATTTACTTTAGACCATTTAATCACAAGAGGCTGGAGACCAGAGTGCAGGAGAGACCAGCAGAGACCTGCAGAGACCAGTTCAGACCTGCAGAGACCAGGTCAGACCTGCAGAGACCAGTAGAGACCAGAAGAGACCTACAGAGAGCAGCAAACACCAGGTCAGACCTGCAGAGACCTGCAGAGACCTGCATAGACCAGCAGGGAACCACAGAGAAGGACCAAAGTCCTGATCAGTCCTGGTCTGAGTCTCGTCGTTTAAAGGAGTGTCTGGACCACAACATGAGGTTATTTAAGATTCATAAGGACGGAAAACTGTGACATCAGGAGGATTATTCTCAGACCAGAGAAGAAGAAGAGTCTGGTCCTGATCAGGATTAACAATGACCAATCAATAAAGATTTGAATCACATCTCTAAACTCCAGAGACACCAACACATGCAGCTCAGGAAACAGTCAGACAGACCCAGCAGCTGTCCAGAGGCTAACGTTAGCTTCTTCAGGCTAACAACATTAGCCTCTTTAGGCTAACATTGACTTGTTAGGCTAATGTTAGCTTGTTATGGCTAAAATAGCTTGTTAAGGCTTTTTTTTAAACAAGCTAGCTTAACAAGCTACCATTAGCTGGTCCCATATTAGCTTGTTAAGCTAATACCATGAATAACCAGTCTTCACAGAGACCCAAATAAGGGGCCCAAGACACTCTATGTCAGAACCAAGACCTGGTCCTACACAGACCCATGATGATAGGATGACCAGATCCTGACCAGTGGATAATTAGACCTGATCCTGAGGCGACCTGAAGAAACTTTAATGTCTAATCTACAGACTTAAGACCTGCTGCAACAGAGCTGGACCCACCTGGATCCAAAACACCCACGGAGACCTCAAACAAACAAAACCAGAATGGAGCAGACGGAGAGGAGATCCATCATCATCAGACTGGATCAGATCCCGGTCTACGGCAAACCAGCAGAGTCCGACAGCTGCACAAAGACCAAACAGCCTGAGCAGAAAAGAAGAAAAGGCTGAGTCTGACTCAGACACCTGCTGGTCACGTGAGTCCACATCGATGTGGTCTCGGACTGAAGTCAGCGTCGGCCTGATGGATGGGATGTCTTTGTGTCCCGCTGCAGGTCTCTGCCGGCTCGGGTCAATCACTATTAGATTACAAAAGTCCACCAGTCAAAGGCAGATTGATAGATGGAGACAACAAACACCCAGAACACAAAGAGAGGGGTGGGGGGGTTCAGCATTCACACACCAGACCCCCCCACAAAGACACCATTTTGTTCCATGTCTTTTCTTCTTCTGCTGAACATTTTTATTCACTTCACTGTGACTCACAGGACTGAACTGGAGGAGGTCCTCCTCAGACCTCCTCTGATGCAGATCCTTCAGTTTCCTCTTTACATTCAGTCCCTGGGATGAACTGTTTAGAACATGGCAACACTCAGTTACAGTCAGTGTAACATAGTAACTGTTACCATGACAGCATGGTGTACGTTACATGTTTAAATGTTCTACATGAGAGGGGCGTCAAGTGGCTCAGTGGTCTGAGCAGGCGCCCCATGTGTAGAGGCTACAGTCCTCGGTTCGAGTCCTGCATCAGAGAAGCCCTTTGCTGCATGTCATCCCCCCCCCCCCTGCCTCCCCGTCTCCTCTCTCTCTACTGTGCCGTCCAATAAAGGCACAAAAGGGGGGCGTCGTGTGGCTCAGTGGTCTGAGCAGGCGCCCCATGTGTAGAGGCTACAGTCGGCCTCGGCTCGAATCCCGCATCGGACGGCCTTTCGCTGCATGTCATTCCCCCTCTCTCTGCCTCCCCGTTTCCTGTCTCTCTCCACTACACTGTCCAATAAAGGCATAAAAAGCCCAAAAAAATATACTTAAAAAAAAATATGTTCTACATGAGAAGGAAGCTCTCTCACACTCATACAGACCTGGACCAGGTCTGCTGGTGGGCTCCCAGTCTAACCAGTGATCCCTGATCTGGGTCACTTTGATGTGAACCAACAGCTGCTGTTCATTTGAACTAACAGAGACCAGACCTGCAGATCAGGACCAGAACCAGGATCAAGGTCAGAACCACTGAGCTGATCTCAGACCTGCAGATCAGGATGTAATCACTGTCTGGGGAGGAGGAGCCTCACACTCACCTGCTGACATCAGGGAACTGGACTGGGTAGTTGAGGACCACACACTTAGGACGGATCAGCTGGTCCAGGCCTGAGGGTCTGTGGTCCGGGATCTTCTTGATGAAGGAGGAGATGGAGGACAGGAAGGAGTCCATGTTGAAGAGAGAGTTAAAGACCACCACATCTGACACCAGGCTGAGGACACAGAGACAGTCTGAGACATTCATGTTGTGTCTTATCTCTTAGCTAACGGCTAACAGCACTAGCACGCTCGCTACCTGTAGGAAAAAGTTTGTGTGCTTTAAAGAGAAAAGAGAAAGGAGTGGAGACGGTTCACAGACTTCCTCATGTCATGTCGGCCATTTTGTTTTCATGTTGTCCGTCTGTACATGAACACAACATGTCAGTAACTCCTTGAAGGAGCTTCCTCAAATTTTACAAAATCGTTCACCTGGACTTAATGAACTGATTAGATTTGGGTGGTCAAAGGTCAAAGGTCAAAATCAGTGTGACCTCACAAAGTACTTTTTAGCCATTACTAAAGACTTCACATTAAGTATGACAAACTTTCCGCAGATGGTTCATATTTAATATTTTCTATGACTCTGGATAAACAGGAAGTGACCTGGAACTTAAAGAACTCTCCTTCAGTATCACAGTCTGAACATCATGATACACACAGCTGATCACAGCTGTGATCAGCCACTGTTAATGGGACAGAGACCAAGACCTAGTACCTGTGGGACCTGGTCTAAAGTCCTTATTGTTTAGACCTGATCTGACAGGGACTGAGCGGTTCTGGTTCTCAACAGGATTTGATGATTGATCTGTTGAGATCAGAACAAATGAAACAGGGAACATGAGAGAACTGAAGTGTTAACATGTTATTATTTACACTGAAGCTCTCTGTATCAATACCTGTTTCATCTTTGTTTATATTTCTTCTTCTTTGGTTAGGGTTATGAACAAAAACAAATTCTCTGATTGGTCCACTTCTGTTTCTGTGTGAACCTCTCACCTCACAGAAGAAAATCTGATGTTTTGATTGTGAAGTAGTTTATCATAATTTTTCACTCGATCGACTAATTGATTATCTTGGTGGTTTGTTGTTACCCATCACTCCTCTGGTCGTCTGCAGGGCCGGGAATCAAACAGCAGCAGCTCAGGCCGAGTCTCTGAGCTTCATTATAATTCACATTAGTAAAGTAATCTGGCCTCAGTCCAGTCACAGTCTTAATGATCAGTCTTAACGAGGTTAGGGGGAGGGGGGGTTATTGACATGCTGCTGTGCAGATCAACAACAATCAGTATCTGTTAGAGCTGTGAGATCGCATGACTCACTGCAGCACGTCAGCTCGTTAACCAATCATGTCAGCCCAGCTCGTTAACCCATCCCCTGACAGGCTAATTGAAACAAACAGTTACGGTGACAATTTAATTTTTATTTTGTTGGTCTATTAAAAATCAACTCTTTATTAATACTAATTAATGACTGTAACCATGGAAACACACTGTGATGTTTGATGACATCACAGCTATGTCATCACTTCATGGTGATGTAGACCAGTACAGAGTCAGACCAGTACAGACCACCTGTAGTAAAGGACACAAAGAGGAGCAGGACTCTGGAGTTTACCATGACAGGATTTGGTTGTATCCATACTGGAAGTCTCGGTCCTGGTCTTTGCGGACCGGGTAAACCAACTGGTTCTCGTGGAAGTACAGGACCTTCTTCAGACGGGCCAGATCTGGTCTGAGAGCCACCAGCTCACACAGGTTCAGGACCGAGCTGCTGAACAGGACTCTGCAGAGAAAGACCAGTACAGATTCAGTGGACCCATCATAACTGGTGAGAGAGTCATGTTTCAGTACGATCCTGCTCCTAGACTCAGACCAGGACCAGGAGCTCAGAGCTGCAGTAAGAAACCAGAACTGAGGATCATGCTGATCCACTGGACACAGAAACAGCCTGTTAGACCACGAGTCCTGATCCACAGGAAGTCCTCTCTCCTCTGAGGACAGGACTCATCTGGTTTGAGTCAGACCTGTTCTACAGACCAGGTCCAGGACGCCAGTCTAATCCAGATCTGGGTGTCAGTGAGAGACCACATCAAAGTCCTACATCTCACACACACACTCACACACACACACACACACACACACACACACACACACACACACACACACACACACACACACACACACACACACACACACACACAATCTTCTCTGAGTGACTGAGTTATCAGACACAGCTAAAGCATCAGGGTCTGGTCTTTAGTCTCTGGTCTGTTCACACAGACCAGGACACCTTTGTTAAGGAGACCCTTTGTTGAGCCTGATCTCAGATATTTAGAGAACATGTGGATCAGGATCCAGGTCTGATCTGGATCAGTTTCTGTGTCTGTCCCTCCATGTCGCTCAAACCAGGTCCGGCTCTGTGACCACCTCCACTGATCCACAATGAGGCTGTGGAGAAGGGGGTCCACTAAGACCTGCAGCCAGACTCTCCTCACTGCTCCACATCCTGTGATGTCACTGACTCACCTGTGTGATGTCACTGACTCACCTGTATGACGTAGAGGCGGGGACGTTCTGGCTGAAGTACAGAGCCGAGGTTCTCGCCCTCCAGTGCCATTTCTTGGCGGGAAGAGTGAAGACCGAGCAGCCGTCGATGTTCTCCTTCAGCAGGTCAATCAGCTGTTTGTGAGATCCTCCGTAAAACGCTTCCAGCAGCAGGATGCTGGGGGAGGGGGGGGGCTAACAGAGAGGGGGGGGCATGTTATTGATTAACAAATTAATCAACAACTATTTTAGTAAATCAATGAGTTTAAACCAATAATCTTCTGGTTCATCGTCATGTGACCATTTCCTGGTTGTTGACACGTCACTGACTAAGACAAAGTCTCAGGATCAATAACAAACTCTTAACGAGCTAATGATTATTGATTTATCAGAACTGGAACTGCGTGATCTAATAAATAATCTCAAACAGGAAACAGATCTGGGTCCACTTCCTGTCAGAGACTCAGGACGATCCTGGTCGCTCATCAGGTGGATGATTAAATCTGTTCCACGTTGTTGCTGTAGAACTGATCACAGTTGATCAGGAAACTGATTGATCTATTTACTATACAATACACATATAATAATAATAATAATAATAAAAACAATAATAATAATAACAATAATAAGTTAAAACCCTGAGACAGGACACAGAGGTCGTGACCTCAGTGAGTCGACTCATTTCAATGTGAGACGAGCTGCAGCCTGATGGAGGCGACGTAGTCGTGAACCAGGAGCTGATCTCCCTGAACGTTCCCTCCTTTCAGCCACTAAATGAAAAACTATTGTTGCTGCACAAAGTGAACTGAGCAGTAACCAACCACAATGAGCAGGAAGACACTCTGTGTGCGACGTGTCCTGATAGAGCAGCTCCGGCTCCATTATGATGCCAGGAGGTTTACGCTGCCGGCAGCAGGAAGTGGAGGACTTACAGTCCCCGAGCTTTCTGTCCTTCCACTGAATCCCCTCCCAGTGATTTCCAGTCCGCCCTCCATTTAGCTGCCCACAATGGGAGCTAATGCAGCGGCAGCAGCACTCAGCTCGCCCACAGACTGCTCAATCAGTCCATATCTGCTCCTGTAGCTCGTAATGCCACTCATATCTGGAGAAGGAAATGAGCTGTGCAATCTGCTCTGCGCTCGTCTCTGTCTCCGTCTCCGTCAGTCCCCGGCTCAGCACAGGTTAAATGCAAATGCCTCAAAATAAGAATCTGATTGGAAACACTGGCGTAATGTCCTCTATTGTGCTGAAAGGGTCCAATCTATTTCCTGAATGCTGTCAAAATAATGTGAAATATGAAAATGTGAACGTGGCGGGGGTGGGGGTGGGGCACAGATGGTCTGATTAACACGGTGGATCGTGACCTTTTGAAAATGAAAAATGTGGACTGAGTTCAGGTTCAGGCCTCGGTCTGGACCAGATCAGCCACTTCTAGGGCTCAGTGTCTCACTGTGAAGATCCACACAGCACTGAAGAGTCCGTCACTACACAAAGACAAATCATTCATCATCATCATAATAATCATAATAATAATAATAATAATAATGAGTCTGTGACCCTCAGAGTCCTGAGTCTGGTCAAGACTGGAAAACAACAATTTAATTAAAAAAACTAAACAAAAAAGGAAAATAATCCAAAGTTGAAGTTTTTCTGTTGCATTATATTTCTATTTGTCAGTGATGTTGTTTTGATAGTCGACAGAAAAACATAATCTGTTTCCTAAAAAACATTTCTAATGAAGTTCAATGGAAAAATAAATGTTGGAACAATAACTACAAACAAATCAAATGACTGACAAAACAATTATCTCAACTAACAAAAATTAAAGTGGAAAAATTGAATAAAATGAAAAATGTCAATGGAAATAAAAAATGATACAGCATGATAAAAAAGGCAAATGGAACAAAGTCAGTCGACAAGTGAAGAAATGAAAGTTAGAGAAAAATAGATTCAAGTCTTTTAAACACTGACGCAAAAAACAAGAGTAAACAAAGACAAATTGAAAGGTCAAAAACAACAATGATAAAAAAACTATTAATTGATTAATTAAAAAATAAAGGTGAGAAAATGGACAGATGAAAATGAGGACAGAGGAGAGAAGGCTGTAAGGAGGGTAGGTAGGAAGGACAAAGGAATGAGGAAGAGAAGGAAGGGTAGAAACTGAGAAAGTAAATAAAAGCGTATGTGCCGCCCACGTCCAGCCTGACCGTCCTGACAGGAAGTTTGCTAGTAAATGTGAGAGATCTCCTCATTCCACCTTAAACAACAACAGTCCCCACAAACCACAGCGGGGGTGGGGGGGATTCCAGCTCGCAGACTCATCTCACCTAGACACCTTTCCTGCTCAGAGCTGCCGACACACATGAAACAAAGGGTTAATGTCATCCATTTCCCCCGGCGGGGACTCCCCCCCCCCCCCCCCAGCGAGCAGCGAAGGGTTAATAAGAGCCGAGACCCGAGGCTGAGTCAGAGGCGGGAAACTACAGTCAGTCAGTGGAACCAGGCTGGAAATGTTTCTGCTGATGTCTGTGATCAATCTGTGGGCTGCAGGACTGCTTCATCCTCATGACGTCATCATCATCATCATCATCATCCTCCTCAGTGACTCTGCAGCTCTCATTAGCTCTGATAAACCACCCACATGTGATCCAGCGTCAGACCTGATTCACCGGACTGAAACGTCACTCTGTTAATTATGATATAATCAATTTAATTAATGTGACCAGAGGCAGGTAGAGCTGTAGTACCAGACCACCTGAGAACCAGGTCTGAGTCTTCTTGTGGACTCTGGTGGACCCATCAGCTGATCCTCTGATGGATCAATGCCTGGATTGTTAGCACCAACACAGGCTGTGAAGACCAGTACGACACTTCAAACCCTGAGGAGGGAAACTGTCCCTGGTCTGTTGTACAGCTGGAAGAACACGTGTAACTTCCACATCACAGGTTTGATAAGAAGGTGAAATGTGTGACAACAGATCATAAAGGAAGCGTTGCTACAGAGACGACACGTCATGTCCTCCACACGTCTCTGGGACGACACCAACAAAAATCATCTTTTATCCAGTGAAAATCAAACAGACTCACCGCTCCCTCGATAATCATGACTCAGTGTTTGTGTACGGTGCAGCTGTAGTGTGACCACGTGTCTGAGTTACAACCTGCACTACAGTCAGTGCAGACCCATTCACTCCCACTGTGCTGACCACAGTCAAACTCCACCTATAACTGATCACTGTTCATACTCTCAGTGGACCAAGCATTAAAGGTTCATTCACTCCCACTGTATTTATAACAGCATCCACATCGGAATTTTATATTTATACACACAAACATTAAATAATCCAACAGATACAGATATGACACATTAAAACATTAAAGGCCCTTTGACTGTTTTTATATCTGTCAATATAGAAACATGTGAATATGAAAAAGCTCAGTATTACCCATCAGCCCCGTGTGAGCTCATGACGACGTATTGATCAGATCTATAATGAACTGAAGCCAATGGAGACTCACTCACTTTTATCAGACTGTCAATCAGTGTCAGACTCCGTTCAGGAAATACTTCTGTAGGTCTGATCAGTCTGGGACCTCAGCTCAGACCTGATCCACATCAGACCTGATCCACAGTGTTGGACAGTAAGTAAGACAGTAAGAGTTGTTGATGTTTATTCTCTCTCAGTAACAGATGGTAAGAGTTGGAGGTCTAACGGGGTCTCAGGGACATGAGACTGTTCTTCCTGGACAGTGTGACAATTATATATACATAAATATGTGTATGTGTGTATATACATATATACAATATCAAAATCCCTTTTTATATTTGTCTCGATTCTCCTCATCACTGCACTGAGAGACTCAGACCAGATCCAGATCCAGGACTGAGTCTGAGCAGCTTTGATCTGCCATCAGAGAACAGCTCCCTCTCTAACGATCACACACTTAATCAATAATGACAGTTGAAAGCTGCAGAACAAATAGTGATTGTTTTGCCACAGACCTGGAAACAGCTGCAGTGATTGGTTGATTTATCTATTAATCAGAAACCACTTTGATAATCAATCAATAGTTACAGAATCTTTTACAGCATAAATATCGAACATTTGATGTTCCAGGTTTTCAGATGCGAGTGTTATAGTTTGATAAATTAATTACACTAAACTGTATTTTGGATATTTTGAATTTTTAGCTGTTAACTAATGTTTAATCAATCAAACTGATCAATCAATAATGAAAATAATTATTAGTTTCAGCTTTAATATCCAAATAAAACAATAATGTTGCAATAATACAAAGTTTGTTGGTAATTTAATAAATAAATATATTTAGAGTAGTGTGACAAATTAATATTGATTATTTACTTTACGTTTATTCTTGACGTCTCTGGGACACAGAAACTCAGCTGTTGATCAATAAATGATCTTGAACCACACGCTTCATATTTCTAATTAAAATGAACTGAACTCTCAGGACATCATGGATCTGAGCTGCCGTGATTATGAGACATGAGCCATGGAAACCTTGAAATCTGCTTCATATTGTGTTTGAGTACTTTCAATTTAAAACATGAGTCATGTTCTGTGATCCTGTTCTGAATGTGGATTCTCAGCATCAGTGAGCTGCACACTCACCTCAGTCTCCGATCTGAGTATTAAACACTCACATTCAATTACTGAGCTTTAGTTTGACCAATTCTTTTCTTTATTTCATTGTAGTTAGTTTCATATTTGTTTGGTTTTTTGTATTTTGTTTCACATCTTTTGGTTTTTCACTTTATGGATTTTTTACCTTTGGGATAAAAAATAAAATAAAAAAACCCCAAAAAACTATGAATACATTCACTCAAATACTTTTCTTAAGTATTTATTAGTACCTTGAATATTTCTGTTACTTCATATTTCTACTTACTACTACTATACTTCTAAATATTTTACTTTTTACTGCTCTACATGTATCTGACAGCTGCAGTCACTGGTTACTTTACAGTTTTTTTTGTTTGTTTTTATGTATTTATTGTTACAGATTCTTCTTCATGACATAATGGTTAAATAGCACATTACCACCACCAACTAGTGTCAAATGTGGACTGGGATTATATTATTATATACTGATAATATAATAATTAATCATGATAAAGAAAACACAAATCTCACACCCTCCAAGTTAGAGCTGCACGATGTGCAAAAAATATAAACCATATTGTGATTTCAGTGTAAATGGTCGTTTCTTTCATTCTCACTGAATAAAATATAAAAATGATGAAACAAACATGTTCCTTTACGTCTGGAGAATTTTATTTATAGGCCGGGGCGTCTCTTTAGCTCCACTACACTGATGGTGCTAACAATGAACAATATCATCATCATGTTACACTGCAGCCTCTGTGATTTGGATTATACACTTGGCCATAGTGAAATTTAGATTATTAGCTCTAATATAAATCTCATTTGGACTGACATACTGAAAGAGTCTCCTGAACATCTCTGAAAATATCTCCCTTCAATTATGACCCATGTTCCTCAGCTATTAGTTGTTACTAGTAACAACTAACTGTTCGTCGTACTAGTTCGTAACTACTAGTTAGTCTTCACATCTGACAGATAACATGAAGTTAACTGGAGCCCTGACTGTTTTTGAAGTTACTGAATTAATGACTGACTGCAGTCACCTGCTGAGTGCTACAGTAAACGACAAAAAACTGCAGTAAATTAACTTAATTACTTTCCATCACTGAAGTTTTCTTCAGTTTGATGTCGTGTCTTTAACAACTATCAGATGATTTACGACATGTATTGATGTTCATTTTGAGGTGTCATCACAATAAACTGGGTTCAGTGTTGTAACGCTTCACGTGGCTCTGAAGAGACTCAAAGGTCTGCTGTGTGTTAGCTCCGTTAGCTCTGTAAGCAAAACACACCGCAGGACTCTGCTAGCAGCAAGCGGCTACCAGCTAACTAGCACTCCTCACGGTAAAAAAAAAACGTTCTTCCCCCTCCGCCGTCACCACAGGTAAAAGCCTGTCGGACTAACGGAGCATCGTCCCGGCTGTTTCCAGCGGGGACACGGTTATAAATCCCTCACACGAGCACCGACAACGACATGAGCTCATTCACACAGACGGTTCACTCAACGACAGCGGGACACTCACCTCTGACTGCATCTGCCCGGCGCCAACTGACAGCTCACGCACGGCCCGCAACGTCATCACGTCGTTTTTAAAGCCGAGCCTGCCGAGATACCCTATTCCCGCCTCCTTCTCTGTACCTTAAAAATAGAAGTATTAGCAATAGTATTAGCATGTAGCTGGAACCTTATTAGTATTAGTATGAACCTTAGGAGTAGCAGGAACATTAGCAGTAGCAGTATTAGAAGGAACATTAGCTGTAGCAGAACATTAGCAGTAGCAGTATTAATCGAGGTAGCAGGAACATTTGCTGTAGCAGAACATTAGCAGTAGCCGTATTAGTAGGAGCATTAGTAGTAGCAGCAATAGTCGTATTAGAAGGAACATTAGCTGTAGCAGAACATTAGCAGTAGCAGTATTAGTAGGAGCATTAGTAGTAGCAGCAATAGTCGTATTAGAAGGAACATTGGCTGTAACAGAACATTAGCAGTAGCAGTATTAGTAGGAACATTAGTAGTAGCAAAACAGCAGTAGCAGTATTAGCAGGAACATTAGCAGTAGCCGTATTAGCAGGAGATTAGTAGTAGCAGAGTAGTTGTATTAGAAGGAACATTAGCAGTTGCAGTATTAGCAGGAACATTAGTAGTAGCAGCAATAGTTGTATTAGCAGGAACATTAGCAGTAGCAGTAGTAGTTGTAATAGCAGGAACATTAGCAGTAGCAGTATTAGCTGTATTAGAAGTAACCTTAGCAGTAGCAGTAGTACGAACCATAGTAATAGCAGCAATAGTCATATTAGCAGGAACATTAGCAGTAGCAGTATTAGCAGGGACATTAGCAAGAACAGTATTAGCAGGAACATTAGCAGTAGCAGCAGTAGTTGTATTAGCAAGAAAATTAGCCGTAGCAGAACATTAGCAATAGCAGTATTAGCAGGAACATTAGCAGTAGCAGCGGTAGTTGTATTAGAAGGAACGTTAGCTGTAGCAGAACATTAGCAGTAGCAGTATTAGTAGGAACATTAGTAGTAGCAGTAATGGTCGTATTAGCAGGAACATTAGCAGTAGCAGTATTAGCAGGAGATTAGTAGTAGCAGCAGTAGTTGTATTAGCAGGAACATTAGCTGTAGCAGAACAGTAGCAGTATTAGCAGGAACATTAGTAGTAGCAGCAATAGTCATATTAGCAGGGACATTAGCAGTAGCAGTATTAGCAGGAACATTAGCAGTAGCAGCAGTAGTTGTATTAGCAGGAACATTAGCTGTAGCAGAACATTAGCAGTAGCAGTATTAGCAGGAACATTAGTAGTAGCCGCAATAGTCGTATTAGCAGGAACATTAGAAGTAGCAGCAGTAGGCGTATTAGCAGGAACATTAGCTGTAGCAGAACATTAGCAGTAGCAGTATTAGCAGAAACATTAGCAGTAGCAGCAGTAGTTGTATTAGCAGGAACATTAGCTGTAGCAGAACATTAGCAGTAGCAGTATTAGCAGGAACATTAGAAGTAGCAGCAGTAGGCGTATTAGCAGGAACATTTGCAGTAGCAGTAGTAGTTGTATTAGCAAGAACATTAGCAGTGGCAGGAGCATTAGCAGCACTAGCACTATTAGCAGGGACCTTATCAGTTGTATTTCTGTTGGTGAGACAAACACAGGGACATTGTGTCTATTGTTGGAATGATTTTCAGAGGAGTAAATACGAACTGTAAGTGTTATCCTGAGGGGTACTCTCAGGCGGAGTGGTAATTCAGCGAGCTGACTGTAAAGTCAGTGCGTTCAGGAGGATAATCTGTGAATACAGTGTATTTCTGTCCCTCTGTTTTTAAACTAGTGTAAACTTTTCACCTGTTTATATTAGCATTCATTAATGGAGTGAACAGAGAGAGGACACTGTTTCTCCAGTTCACCGACAGTTTGTGTCTCTGCTGCAGTTTTTATTTAATACTTCAAAGAGTTTTAAATGAATTAATCAATCCATGAGAGTGGCTCTGAGAGCAGAAACTACATCAGGTCACAAACACTCCAAGGACTGAGACTCTGCTGTGGAGCCAAGGTTTGTCCAAGAAGTCGCTAAATTTGTCGCTAGGTGATTTTCTTTTTTTTAAGGCGGTAAATGGGTCTCAAACTCTAAATTTAGCGTCAAAGTCCCTACGTCGGTGACGCTGGCTAAGATACTGAACTCATGTCTTGTCTGTCTGACACAGCAGAAACAAAAAAATAACCCAAATTACAACAGCCCACTCAAAAGAGTTTTTCCTCCATTAAAGTAAAAGTGAATCCTCCCATTCTGCCTACACTGGTTCCAGAATATCTGCTATATGACTGAGCCTTTTCCTTTCATCCCTGATGTTTCATATTTCAGAGCAGGTTTAATATCACTGAGTTACTAGAATACATTTTTAACATTAGAAATCAGGTGAAATCAGGTGTTTCATGTCTTCATATAAGAGTGTCTGTGCTCAGTGTTGTTGTGTTTGTCTTCGTCCTAATGTGATCAAACTGACTGATGATGTGAGTGAACAGAAATGTGACAGTAACATGAGGACGCTAAAAACAGACTTTGTCATCATCATCACGAAGCGTCGGCTCATGAATCAAACACAGCTGCAGAGTACAAGAAGAATAACACAGCTTTATTAAAATTTAATTTGGCTACATTTATTCGAGCATGGTCATTTCCAAGAGAAATTAAAAATTCAATAATAATACTTCAGACATTTCAGGAATTCCTTCATCATCATCATCATCATCATCAGTCCTCCATCACCTCTTCAGTGGGATGAATAAAGTGGATTTTTTTTCTTACTTCAAAAATACAGTGTTTTCACAATAATCATCGTATCAAAAGTTCCCCAAATTTAGAATTTCCAGTAGTTTAAAAGGAAATAAAACAAAAAATCAAATAACAAACAAAAAAAAACAATGAAAAATTGAAATTTTCCAAATACCATAAACGCTCTATTCATATTTTTGCTCCAAGTCAATGACAGAATCATCATTTTACTAAAATATATCTATTTGTGAGGAACTCTAATACTGTACACTACAGTATGAAATAAATAAAATTAGGTAATATAAAATGAGTCACATAAATAAAATGGTAAATTAAAAAAACAAACAAAAACAAATTTGTGTTGGAAAATTCAACAAAAACAAAAAAAGTAATACTGACAAAAATACTGTCATGGAACAAAAACAAACGAAAATACAGAAATTGCACAAACATATGTAAACTATCAAACTGCAGTCTATCTATGCTAATACTGACGAATCAAAAACAGGATGAAATATTTATTTAATACTGAAGCAGAGCAGGACACAGGTGATGTACACTGTACAGGGATGGCACTTTGCAGAAACGCACAGGTGAGAAGGTTTGCATATAAGGCTTTCTCTGGAGAAAAACACACTGAAAGGCTCTGTCCTTTTTTGTTCTCTTCTTTTAAACTGAGCCCTTCATATTCCCGCTTCTCTCTCCTTTTTAAGACTCACATTGACATTTTATTTTGAAAATCACACAGGTTTAAATGTTCCTTCATATATATAAAAAAAATCAGGAGGCCCAAAATCGTGTGGTTAGTTGGCAAAAGTAATAAAACAGGATAAAAATAAAAAAGTCACAGTAAATAAAACAAGACAAAATACAACAATAACACTGACAGGATGTGACCACGTATTCGAGGCTCTTTTCCCTCTTTTTTTTTTCTTTTTTTTTTTCATGAATTTTTTTATTTTGTAGTGATTCGGGGAGTTGAGTGCAATTTCCTGAAGTGGGGTTTCGAACACAACAAGACACAGGAAGTTAAGAACATTATAGCACCACACAGCTTTTAGGCCTTTATAATACTGTACATTAAAACAGCTTCACTTCATTTTAATGATCATCATTATTACTTCTTCTTCTTCTTCTTTTAATTTATTTCATTTATTTTTTTGCATAATGTGGATTTTTAAACAATCCCACCCAGCTTCATGACGTGGACATTGGCGGTCATCATCTCTGGCTAGAGACTGAACAAAAATCACTGAGGGCTCAGAGCCTCCCCCCGCAGTGGTATTAGTATTCTCTTAGGATCGCCCCCTTTTTACGAGACTGTAGGAAACAGAACTGATCCTGTTTGTGACGTAAACACAGTGTAATGTCACAGATCAGTAGAACAGTGATGTTGAACATCTGTGACCTTTGAACTCTTAGGTTCAGTCTGTGATCTCTAAGGTTTTCAGATATCGAGCATCAACATTTTCACATCCTACAGAGAAACACTGACATAATAAAGTACAGCTGCAGTGATTATTGTTTAATTAAATAAACAGAAAGGAAATCATTTTTAATCAAAAATTCAAAGATTTGTTGAAAGAGTTTCACATTGGTGCAACTGAAAACTCTGTTCTGTCCGAGACTTTGATCAGACTGTTTAATGACAGAATCTGTGAATTAATAACTGAAGGTAAAAGTTTAGTTTCATCCCACAGACACTGGACGTTAACGGTCGTTAAATTATGGTTGGAAATTAAAAAACTAACTGACACTGTGACGTTTAGTAGAAGTTGGGTTTTACTCATGACCAGAAAGTCTGAATTTTATATGTTTATATGTCGTTACTTCAGACACTTTTTCATTTCTGAGTTATTAATTACAGTAATTTTCACCAGCTCATGTTAGCATCAGCTGTGACTAGCATGTTAGCTAACGTTAAAATCAGCTTTTCACTTTAAATGATATTTTAAAAAGATTTTTTTTTTTAAACGTGACATTGAGCGACATGAGTTTGAACTTTCTCCACGAAAGAATGAACATTAATGTTGATGTGAACATGAAACCTGATGAGGTCAAAGGTCACAGATTCTTCACAGTTTTCTGTTGACTAACTGAGTAAATTAATAATGTATAAAACTGGGGTAAGATAAGTTAACCCCCCCCCGATAATTTCTGTCCAGCCCCTTCAAAATAAAAGCTCTTCCCTGTGAACCAGGAGAAGCTGAATCGCGCCAACAGGACAAATGTTCAAAGCGTTTTTTTTGTTTTTTTTGTACATGATCAGTCCTTCTGGTCCGACTTGCCGTCTGTCTTCCCTTCTCGTGAACTCTCGTCCATCAGCTGCGTTGTGTCTTTGCCCTCTTTGTCCCTCACCGCGTCCATCTGGCTCCTGCTGTCGCCTTCCTCCTCTTCCTCTTCCTCCTCTCCTTCCCTGAAACTTGCCTCCTGTCTGTCTGTCACCTCCTCGTACGTCTTGTTATCCACTTCTCTCTCCTCCCGTCCTCCTCCTCCCTCGCTGACGTCCCTCAGGATCGTACCACCGCCGCCGCCGTCCTCCTGCTGGTCCTCAGGGTCTGAGTATCCGAGCGGCCCCAGCCCCTGCAGGTAGGCCCTCCTCATCAACAGCTCGGTGGGCTCCAGACCTCCCATCACCACGCCTCCTCCTCCTCCTCCTCCTCCTCCTCCTCCTCCTCCCTTGTCCCGGGCCTCCCTCTCGGCCGCCTCCCGCTCCTCGGCCTCCCTCTTGCAGTAGGAGTAGCGGTGGTTCATGTGCTGTGAGTACGAGCCCGAGTGCGAGAAGCGTTTGCCGCACTTGTCGCACTGGTACGGCTTCTCTCCGGAGTGGAGGCGGGAGTGTTCGATCAGGTGGTGTTTGTGTTTGAAGGCCTTCTTACAGATCTGACACTGGTGAGGACGTTTACCTGCATGGGTGGGGGTGGGGGTGGGGGTGGGGGTGGGGGGGCACAGAGCTTCAGTTAAAACAAAGTCAGAGCTTCATCTGTTTGTCTTCTCATGCTTCACTTCCTGTATTGATGAGCAGAGATTCATGCAACCTCTCACAGAGGAGCATTTATCAGTTATATTTACCAAGCTATTGATCCGTTGATCAATCAATAGGATTTAAATTCTTCTCTTTCCCTGTAAGTTTCTTCAAATTAAAAGACGCTTGTACTTTTATTTCTCATCATTAGAAGATTTCTGTTTCACATCTCATTAATTATGAGTAATTACAACATCTGGTTTGTTATAATCACATTATCATGTTACATTTACAACGTCTGTCAGTCAAAATCATGAGAGGTGATGTCATCGATGTCACTTAGACTGTAATATATAATAGTTATGTATGGTGGCCCTGAGGCTCAAACACTGTAACTTCACAAACATCCTCATCAGTTTGACACGATCTGCAGAAACTCACAACACAACAGACGTGTTTCCAGGGGACACTAAAAAGTGACGGACCCGGCTTGGGCTCCTTGTTACCTTTGTTGGAAAGAGCTAAAGGTGAGTTACTTTTTGTTTATTATAACGTCAACATCACATGATTCAGATATTATTGCAAAAATGTGCTGCTAGCTGTTAGCTTAGCCTTCAGGTCCGTCACTTTTTAGTGTCCCCTGGAAACACTTGTGTTGTGAGTATCTGCAGGTCATGTGTCAAACTGATGGTGCTTCTTCAGTTGTTTGTGTTTTGAGCTTCAGGGCCACCGTAGTTGTGACTTCTCTTCATGACAATAACTGTTTCATCGATCAATGGAAACACATATTCACACTCACTGCTAACAGCTGACAGGTGAGTGTCATCACAGACTGACTGTGAACGACTCTGAACTTTCAACAGGTAAAGTTTCTACAGACAAACACCTGTAGACTCCGCCCCCACATCAGCATCAGGTCACACACAGTTCCTGTCTGTATCTGATGAGTTTAGTTCTTCATCTGTCTGTGATGGATGATAGCTCTCCTGATGCACATCATCTCTGTGTGTACTGATATGTGACTGTATATATGTTTATATCAATGTATTATTCATGTATTATTATTATCTATATTATATATGTTTTATCTACTATATATTTTATATGTATTATATATATTGTATACCGTATGAGTGTTATGTTGTTTGGTGAAATACAATAGTACAAATCTAAACTTTTTAAACCTGTCGTCTTAGAGAGAATGTTATCTCCAAAATAAGACTCCTGGTTGCTCTGTGTGTCCGTCTGTTACCGTGACGACAGTGAAGTGAGACAAGATGCCTGAGACGCTGCAAGGCAATGTCAACCTGCGACAGGCTGCGATGACATCACAGTACCAGATTTAAACCTGAGGAGGAGCAGGAATCCTTCACAGTCGTAACACCCCCCCCCCCCCCCCCCCCCCCCCCCCCCCACCACCACCACCACCACACACACACACACACACACACACACACTAACACACACACACACACTGCTGGATTTACTACGACTCCGTACGAGCAGAAATTTCTTCCATCTGACTGAACAGGATGCTTCAGTCTGCTGCCAACCGACAGGCTGAATACCATCCAAACACACGTCCTACGCACACATGGACCAGAAACACAGCTCCACCACAACCATGCCAACACACACACACACACACACACACACACACACACACACACACACCTCCTCACAGACACACATGCAGGCAGATCACAGCCACAAATAGACCTGGAACGCCTGTGACATCCACCATAGCTGGCATAGTTCACTGTAACACACACACACACACACACACACAAACACACACACAGTTCAGCAAAAATAACCAAGACGGCGGATTCCTGCTTGGGGGGGGGGGGGGGGGGTGATGATGCAACAGAGTGAAAGAGAGGGAGGTGGAGCAGGTCCTGTGGAGAGGACGGTCCTCAGGTGAGATCAGCAGGTTGTTTTATGTCCTGATGAAGTTTCAGTCTGTTTTATTTAATGAGGCTGTTTCACATCATGTTTCTATGAAGCACTGGATGTAACATCTGATGTTCTGAAGAACAGGACTGTGGTTTGTGATTTACACTTAACGTCATAGAAAAACACAGTCTTTAGTTTGTGCCTCTTGTTTCAGTGTGGAGATGGAGCAGAACAGAAAATTGACGTTGACTCGAAACCACAACTTTATTCAATGTTTTGATTCATCCTCAGATTAAATTTGAATTCTACTTTCTGAAATGTTTGTTCACTCTGGATCTCTGTGGTTCAGATGCCGACTGCACATTATGAATATACAGTGCATCCGGAAAGTATTCACACCCCTTGTCTTTCCCCACATTTTGTTATGTTACAGCCTTATTCCAAAATGGATTAAATTCCTTTTTTCTCATCAATCTACACACAATTAACCCATAACGACAAAGCAAAGAAGGTTTTTTAGAAATTCTTGCAAATTTATTAAAAATAAAAAACTGAAATATCGCATGTACATAAGTATTCACACCCTTTGCTGTGACACTCAAAAGGGAGCTCAGGTGCATCCCGTTTCCACTGATCATCCTTGAGATGTTTCTACAACTTGATTGGAGTCTACCTGTAGTAAATTCAACTGATTGGACATGATTTGGAAACACACACCTGTCTATATAAGGTCCCACTGTTGACAGTGCATGTCAGAGCAGAAACCAAGCCATGAAGTCAAAGGAATTGTCTGTAGACCTCAGAGACAGGATTGTATCGAGGCACAGATCTGGGGAAGGGTACAAAAACATTTCTGCAGCATTGAAGGTCCCGAAGAGCACAGTGGTCTCCATCATTCGTAAATGAAAGAAGTTTGGAACCACCTGGACTCTTCCTAGAGCTGGTCGCCCAGCCAAACTGAGTAATCAGGGGAGAAGGACTTTGGTCAGGGAGGTGACCAAGAACCAGATGGTCACTTTGACAGAGCTCCAGCGTTCCTCTGTGGAGATGGGAGAAACTTCCAGAAGGACAACCGTCTCTGCAGCACTCCACCAATCAAGCCTTTATGGTCGAGTGGCCAGACGGAAGCCTCTACTCAGTAAAAGGCACATGACACCCCGCTTGGAGTTTACCAGAAGGCACCTAAAGGACTCTCAGACCATGAGAAACAAGATTCTCTGGTCTGATGAAACCAAGATTGAACTCTTTGTCCTGAATGCCAAGCGTCACATCTGCAGGAAACCAGGCACCTCCCATCACCTGGCTAATACCATCTCTACGGTGAAGCATGGTGGTGGCAACATCATGCTGTTGGGATGTTTTTCAGCAGCAGGAACTGGGAGACTAGTCAGGATCGAGGGAAAGATGAACGGAGCAAAGTACAGAGATATCCTTGATGCCCCAGAGCGCTCATTAGTCCCCAGTATGAGGACCTCAGACTGGGGCAAAGGTTTATCTTCCAACAGAACAACAACCCTAAGCACTCAGCCAAGACAACGAAGGAGTGGCTTCGGGACAAGTCTGTGAATGTCCTTCAGTGGCCCGGCCAGAACCCAGACTTGAACCTGTTTGAACATCTCTGGAAAGACCTGAAAATAACTGTGCAGTGACGCTCCCCATCCAACCTGACAGAGCTTGAGAGGATCTGCAGAGGAGAAAGGGAAAAATACCCCAAATACAGATGTGCCAAGCTTGTAGCTTCATATCCAAGAAGACTTGAGGCTGTAATCGCTGCCAAAGGTGCCTCAACAAAGTACTGAGTAAAGGGTGTGAATACTTATGTACATGCGATATTTCAGTTTTTTATTTTTAATAAATTTGCAAAAATTTCTAAAAAACCTTTATTGCTTTGTCGTTATGGGGTATTGTGTGTAGATTGATGAGAAAAAAAAGGAATTTAATCCATTTTGGAATAAGGCTGTAACATAACAAAATGTGGGGAAAGACAAGGGGTGTGAATACTTTCCGGATGCACTGTATGTATATATATATAATAGAATTGGGTCAAACCGCACAACCTTAATTTTTTATTTTTATATTGCACATGTACAGAACTGCCTAAATTGCATTGTATATTATTATTGTAAATAGTGTTTTTATTTTAATTTATTTATATTAGATTCTGTTTCTATTCTTATTTATTTCTTATTAAAATTTTCCGCTCGTGCTGCTGTGTCAAATTTACATTTCCTCTCCAGGGAACAAAAAAGATTCATCTCATCTTATATGAACATGGAGACATCAGAGGGTTTAAATGTAGATAGACAGATAGTTGGATAGTTGGCTGCTCATCACACTCATACAGAAACATAAATATCAGACATGGTGTCTTCGGTCGACACCTAAAGTTAGAATATAAACGTATAGGTTGTCCATCAGCTGTCTGTTAGTGCGTGTGATGTGTTGATGTGTGTGTGCTGCAGATGGAGGCTGACAGGCGCTTCACCTCTCAGTATTTACTCCTGTGTTTGTATCACAAACTGTTTGTTTCCAGTTTAAAAATGGAAGAAATGGACCATCTCTCTGCTGTAATTAATATTTCCTTTTGATCTTCCGTACAGTCAGAGTACACACACATGCACAAACAGCATCACATGCAAACATGCACACCTCCTCCCCCTCCTCCATCTCTCTCTACACAAACACATCACAGTATGAATGAGATGCCGGAGAAAATGTTGCTTATATTTGGGGCGCTGAATGTTTATGTAATCCTCTCCATATTAAATGATCCCTACCCCCTGCTGAAAAGAAAGGAACATGTTAAAGGCCATGGTTTACAGAGAACAAAACAGAAAGAACAGAAGAGAAAGAAAAACTACGAGTGGGGAGCCGTGTGACTAAAAAAACAAAGAGAATGAAAGAAAATCTGAAGACATAAGATATGAAGGGTAGGGGCACAAAAGCATCGGGGGTGGGGTAAAAAAGAAGTGTGCAAATGTGATATATACCTGTGTGCTCAT
This sequence comes from Seriola aureovittata, assembly GCF_021018895.1. Taxonomy (NCBI): domain Eukaryota; kingdom Metazoa; phylum Chordata; class Actinopteri; order Carangiformes; family Carangidae; genus Seriola; species Seriola aureovittata. Next base: position 312,561 of record NC_079374.1, on the reverse strand, counting down.
ATTTGTGTCTTAGGAGGGAACTGGTCTTCTGGAATGTTTTGTCGCACAAGTCACACGCGTACATACCACTTTCAGTCTTCTTAATCTTCTTCCTGGAGAGCAGCGAATCGCTGTCTGTCAGGTCGTCCAGGCCTGACAGATAGTCCGCCGTCCCGTCCAGCAGCTCCCCCTGAGACACAAACACACTGTTTCAATACGACTGATAATCCCACACCTGTCGGCTTCACACCCAGAGACACCTTCTGCTGCGACCCCCCCACTGCCTCCATGATCCCACGTCTGGACAGAGCTTAAAGGCCCAACCTGGGTAAGTCCCTTTCATCCAGGAGACACTTAAAAAGGGGGAAACATATGGGACAGGGAGGTTTTGAACTAGATGTTCAGATTGTGTTTCCAGATAAAAACATACATACAACAGGTGAACAAAACTGCTTTTTCATACTGAATTCTGACCATTTCTCCAAGAACAGGATGGAAAAGTGCCATCACCAGAGAAACTACCTGAATTCGCTAAAAACAACCTGACAACAAGATGCAGTGTTTCCTCTACATTCATTTAGCAGTGGCGGCCCGCCACTGCTAAATCATAGCCGCCACGCCTCCAAATTTCTTTTATTTTTTTTTTTATTTTTTTTTTATTGTCGCAAATGCACCACCGCCACATCTCTCCACCTTCACAGCCTGTGTGATGATGAGCGCAACAGCGGGGGGAGGGGAGGGAGTGGGGGGGTGGTTGGAGGATCCTATTGGAGTTAATTACTCGCGAGAGCGCGGCCTTGAAAGTGACGTCACGTCAGGCACCAGGTGAGAGTCAGAGAAGTGTAGTCGTGAGGAATAAGGCAGCGAATTACCGGAGAAAAGGTAGATTTATTAGCCAACTCAGTGACGCTAACTTGGGTAAACTAATTGATAGCATTAAGCTAATATCTACACGTCATTATGTTTTACCTGCTGACTGCATTTTCAGATGAGCTTGTTCAGATACTTCTCTAAGAAGAGGAAGACAACAGATGAAGAAGACGCTAGTCAGGTAGCCTATCATAAGCCTTTTACTGACTCGTAAATGATGATGGTTAGGTAAGAAATAGTATTTTAATGTTCACACTTGTAATCAGATGTGATGTGAGTGTAAACTATATAACGCTGTTATCGTTACGTTACTCACACTTTTAATGTAATCTTATTAGACAAGTAACATTAGACAGGGAGGAGTTGTTAAACAAAGTGGAGGAGAGCAGAGCACAGCAGCGGAGAGATGAGCCTGGGTGCAGACTTTGCCACTGACTCTACCCCCCCCCCCCCCCCCCACTTTGCTTTGCCACTGACTCTTACCCCCCCCCATAGCATGCCCCCACTAGTGAAAAAAATCCTAGAGGAAACACTGAGATGCATCAGTTTCTATCTATTCAATCTACTGTCTATCAACCATCGTGTTTCAATTGTCGTCTATCAATCGTAGTTTATCATCTATGAACCGTCTTCAATCTACTGTCGTCTATGAACCGTCATCTATCGTCTATCAACTGTTGTATATCAAATGTCGTTTATCTATTGTTGTCAATCTACAGTCGTCTATCAATCATTGTTGATCAATCATTGTCTATCGAGCATCGTCTATCTACTGTTGTCAATCTACTGTCGTCTATCAACCGTCGTCTATCTACTGTTGTCAATCTACTGTCGTCTATCAATCATTGTCTATTGTCTGTCAACCGTTGTCTATCAACCGTCGTATATCAACTATCGTCTATCAATCGTTGTCTATCAATCATTGTCTATCATCTATCAACTGTTGTCTATCGTCTATCAACAATCGTCTATCAACTGTCGTCTATCTACTGTCGTCTATCAATCGTTGTCTATCGTCTATCAACCATCGTCTATCAACTGTCGTCTATCAACTGTCGTCTATCGTCTATCAACCGTTGTCTATCTACTGTCATCTATCAACCGTCGTATATCAACTGTCATCCATCTGCTGACATCTATCAACCATAATTTTTCATCTATAAACCGTCGTCTATCTACTGACATCTATCAACTGTCGTTTATCGTCTATCAACCGTCATCTATCTACTGACATCTATCGCCTGTCGTCTATCTACTGACATCTATCACTCAAATGTGTGATATAACCAATCAATTAAAAGTTACAGAACAGCTACAAATGGACGACGTGGTCAGATTGTTTCATCTACCTACAGTAATATTTTCCTGGTGAATGACTTCATGTTCTGTCCTCTTGCAGAGGTAAAGCACGAAATAGCATGACATTGACTTAGTACCCCAAATCACACATGTCTATTGGTTTTATTGCCTCCACATCAGTGGCATCATGATCCCCAAGTCAAGATAAAACACTGCCCACTTCCCAACACTGACACATCAGGTATCCATAAAACATCCATGGGCACATTGTGGCTATTGTGTCCTGACTACTTCCTCTGTGTTTCTGATGTGCGCAACAAATGTTGAGAGGAACCAGGTCAGGGTGAATTCCCGAACTTACAAAGTTTGCAACTTTACTCACAGATCAATGTTGACTCCGACCAAAACTCTTCACTGATTTCTTTTAACTGTGAAGGCAAACATTCCTGAGCCTTGACCAAGAGGCTTTAACTGCCAAAACTAGGGGTGTCAACCATGAGCCATGAAGGGACAAAAGGGCTTTACTCCAAACAAAGAGAGGAAGAACTCATCAGTGGTTGGTTAGAATAATAACCTACTGACCATTGATAGTTACAAATTACTTACAAAAAAACGTAGTTTTACCTGGAAACCTGGTTTCCGCTGGTACTTCCTCCTCTGCTGCATTTCAGCAAATGTGGCTGCCCCAGTGGCATAGGTGTAGGCCATGTGAGGCAGGAAGCTCATGGGGTCGAGGCCGGCGTAGGGCCTGAGGCCTGGGATGGTGGCCTGAGCAGGAGACATGAAGGTGGGAGGAGGAAACGCTCCGTGAGGTGGCAGGGAGGTGTAGACAGGAGCACCAGCGAAGGGATTAATCCCAAAGATAGGACTAGTGCTTTTCTCCAGCTGGTGGATAGAATTCCCTCCACCATCAGAGCCCAGGACCTCCTTCTTGATGTTGATCAGATCTAAAGGCCCGGACCCCTGCTCTCGTCCATGCACCTCTCCTTTGTGCTCGACGATGAAACCATTGGGTCTGGATCGCTTCTCCCCGACAGTGATGAGCCTCTGTGCCATATGTTTCGGCAGCGACAGATCCAGTGGTATGTCCCCATGGGTGTCCTCAGAAGCCAGGCTGTTTGGAGTGTAAGAGCTACTCTGAGAGTTTTTGGAGGAAGTAGAGGAAAGGTTGAGGGGTGATGGAGTGTTGCTCCTCAGGTGGTCCAAGGGGTCTAGTGGTTTGTCCCCTGTTGTCTGCCTGTTGGCTGTAAACTGGTTGGCTTTTGTGAGTCTGTGGGAGGCGTCACCGTTAGTGAAGCCTCCGTGTAAATCTAGGGCAGGGAGCAACATCGGAGACCGGCTCAAACTGTGCTTGAGGTCTGGTCCGCTCTGGTCGGGAGGGGGCGACTTTTTCCTCAGACTGCCTCCATGGTGGTTTTTGCTCTTCCACTGGGCAAACCACTCCTTCACAAACTCTTGAGGAAGGCCGACAGCAATTGAAATATTGAGCAGTTCCTCTGAGTTGGGCTCAGTGTTCATGGCAAAGTAAGTCTTGAGCACTGACACGTGGTCCTTGAACGGGTTGATGGGACTGGTGGCCCGGTCGTTACTCGGCAGGTCAGAGGCCATCGCCCCACTCCGGCCAGCAGGACTAGTCTCCAGCTGCAGGACTGCTTTGATCTCCTCATTCATTTTGCAAAGGTAGCGCTCATGTTGATGCAGTGGGATAGGCCCAGGGAAAGTCTCCTTGCAGTACTGGCAGGAGAATGGCAGGAACTGGTTCTGGCCATCATGGGATTTCTCCTCCCCGCTAAGATCCACTAAGTGGGTCGGTTTCTCCTTCTTGATGTCCAATTGCCTCTTAGAGTCATCGATCAGACTTTTGGCCTCATTGACCTTCTCCAGTGTGTAGTCGATTATGCTTTTTGTGGGGCTGCTGTGGCCCATCGCCTGGAAACTGGCCTGGACCAGCTTCTGTTCCTCCATCTGGGCACCGAGCTCCTTCATGTAGGCCCTGAGCTTAGATATCTCTTCTGGATTCCCGTCCATCTTCTGCCTGCATACCGTGTTGTCCACGATCTGAAGCACTTTCTGGACTTCGCTCAAGTTGTTCCCAAGATGCCCAGTGTAGCCCAGCAGGGGGAGGTCCAGCCCCATGCCTCCCAGGTGTTGAAGAGGGCTCTGGGAAGAGCTATGGATTGCCAGGGGGCTCCCACCACGGCCGTTCAGGTAAACCCCGGGTCCCCCAAACCCGTGCTGAGAGGCCATCAGCAGCCGGTACTCATTGAAGTCCATCGGCTCCGCTTTGATGTCAAGCTGACCCTGCTGGTCTGGAGGGCCAAGCGGGCGCCCATTTTCCAGTTTGTGTCGGAGCTGGGCGAGGGCGGGGCTCCCTGGCGATGAGGTTGTGGAGTTGGGGGAAGAGCCGGGTTTGCCATTGTTTCCGTTACGCACTCGTCCGTTGACGGCAATCAGGCCGATGCATTTCTTGCTGCTGATGTGGGAGCTGTAGGATCCAGAGTGGGAGAACCGCTTCTTACAGTTGGAACACTCGTACGGTTTCTCACCTGCAACATGACATAAGACATGATTATTGTTTCTTTTCAGACTACACGTTTCATCTTGTAGAACGTGTGACAGTCAGAGTTTGTTTCTTGTTAGCTCTGGTGGGTAAAAGTAGTTCTGGGCAGCTCATGATAACTAGACAAGTTAGATGCTAACGAAGCAGCTCCTCTAATCAGTCTGATTGACATGTACAGGGCACCAATAGGTTCAAATACTCTTCTGGACTCTCTGTACATGTACGTGTATATATTTACTCTGACATTTCCTTCTTCAACTGATTCAGCAGGTTGGAGGCTCTGAGTCAAACCTGCCCCGACATTCAATGTTTTAGTGAATTATAGAAGAATGACTTGACATAAATGTGTAAATATGAATCATTCATGTAGCTGCAGAGGATCAGTGTCACTGCTGCAAAGGAAATGTGTTCAAATTCATTGCTCATTAAAATTCATTGTTAATGCTATTCAAAGAAAAGCTGTCACTAGTTTCCACTTTGATCTGATTCACTCAGAGAACCAGGTCTAAGTTCAGAGAATGAGGTGAGTCATTCAGAGCTGAGGAGGAACACTATGAAGAGGAAGATATGGATCAGCAGTGAAACGACTCACCGCTGTGAATACGAAGATGCTCCTTCAGGTGATGTTTGTATTTGAAGGCTTTTCCACACTCGCTGCATTTGAACTTGCGGTTTCCAGCATCTTCGTTGAGCAGCGGCGGCTGCAGAGAAAACACAGAGTGAGATGTGATGGAGTCAGAGTGGGAGTGTGAGCAGATTACAGCTGTGGAACAGAAGCTGACGGGGGAATTTAATAGTATTTAGTGAAGCAGATCTGATGGAGAAGAGATTCTTCAACTGTTTTTATCTTCAACACGTTCTGAGAAACAGTGTGGGCTGACTTTGTTCAGAGGTAACTGTCTCTCGTGTAGGTGCATTCCCGCCATTTGAAATGCAAATCAGGAGATAAACAAACACAAACGGGGGTGGGGGGGTGGGGGGCTGCAGTGAGAAGTTGATGCTGGGAGTGGGAGCTCTGCGTTCAATGAAATCCTTTGGTTTCAGACAGTTGGAAGGAGGAAGATTCCAGACTGAGCAGAGACGATGATGTAAACGTCTTTTACCTCAGTTCAGTTTAAATTATATTATTATTATTATATTAAAACAAACGGATGATTAATAACTTCACCCAAATCATTTACATATACGTTGTAACGAGTCTGAATGTGCTGATCAATGATCCCTGGATCAGTGTCATGTGTCAATTATTTATTGGCCTTTATCAGACTGGACCTGAACAATTCATCTTCAGATGAATCACAATGTGACCAGCAGCAAACATCAGACAATGAAGGAAGTGTGGCGAGCTGACGAGACGCTCCGCTCCAGATGTTAGAGCAACATGTGTGTTTGGTACAGGACCATCAACAATCACTTCATCATCATCATCTTTATTTTTTATTACTATAATCATGACTCATGTCACAATACACAAATATACAGTATCTGCACACCAGACGCTGTCTGTACATATATATACTGATGATGTGACTCTTTATGTATAAATCATCACCTGCAGTTTAAAAGTGCCTGAGACCCAGTGGATGAACCGACAGTAACAGTAACTGTCTGACCTCATGACGATGTTGTTGTTCTTGTTGTTGCATTTGAAACAGTGCGCCAGAGTCGGTGTTTAACAGTTTAACTCGAGGACATAAACAAATAAACAGACACTTAAAGTCCTGTGAGGATTATTGTAACGCAGCAGGGAAAAGACCATCTGGTGCGTGTGGGTGGGGGGGTGGGGGGGTCGGGGATGGGAGGGGGTCAGGTACACTCAAAGGGAGGCTGACGGCTTATCTCATTAAATCTCATTATGATCAGTGTAATTGGAAAATGGAATGATTCACTGCTCAGTTAGTCTGAGGAAACATTTCACAGCTGCTCATTATTAGATTATTACCTCACAGTCTAAGCTGTGTTTATAACTGTACATACACAGAGTTAGGCGTTCACTGTCACAGAGAAAACATACACCTTTCTTAAATACTGATCATTTCTAATCTGGTCAGTTCCAGTAGCAGCTGATGTATTGATCTGATTGGTTTATTAGTCGAGTTTCGCCAATCAGGTTCGGGGGGGGGCGGGGGCACACTAACACTCCAGGACTGACTGACACTTTTTGTTACATGGTGATAAACAGTTTAATTAGAGCTGTAGTTATTCATCATTTTCATTATCAATCAATCTGTAATCGATCAGTGCAGTTAGTTAACACCATTTTTTTTCTCCCTGATTTAAACTGTGACACTGAGCTGAAGACTGATGGTCAAACACCAAACAATCAATGGATCGATTTAGAGTTAAATCATCATTGAATGATTTGATATTAAATTAAACTATAATTATTAATTAATTAAATTTAATGATCATTGAATTCATCGATGGTTAAAATGATCTGCAGCTCTTCCGATGAAACCTGACTGTTCTGCTTTCTTATTGTCTGACGTGGCTTTTGATGGAGTGAAGTGAAAAGGTGGCGTTCTGGTGCAGGTGTGTCTCACCTGGTCTCTGGCGGGTTTGTGCGTGGTCATGTGACGCTCCAGCTGAGTGCGGTGGCTGAAGGTGTCAGCGCACAGCGGGCAGGTGAAGCTCTCCTCGTTCTTCTCGTGACGATACTTGATGTGTTCCTTCAGGGACGTCAGGCGCTTGTAGCCGCGGTCGCAGTACGGACAGGTGAGCAGCTGGGCGAAGTCATCAGGTGTGCCAGGCGGCAGGTCTGCAGCCACACAGACACAGGTCAGAGGTCAAGTAACTTTCAACTTTAAAGTCACAACAAAGAGAAAAACTAAAACACAACTTTGCTCCACAGTCAAAATAATCTGCATTATACTCATTGATTCATTTTTTATGGATTTCTATGATTTTATGAAGTTTTTTGTTTGTCTGATCTTCTTGTCAATAAAGATTCATTCAAATTCAAAATGTTTTACTGAGAAACACGAGGCACCATGTTATTATTTTCTCTTTATCCATGAAGTGGTGACGTCTTCAGATTCCTTCACATCACAGCTGCTGTTTACCTGTCCTCGACACCATAAAGGTCACAGATTCACAGATTCATGAGACTTTGAAACTAACATTTAAAAGAATGTTAGTTTATCTGCATAAAAACACACCTCCCGTAGTGGAGGTTGTATTGTGTGTGTTCAGTGAACACTGTGACTCTTTCACTGTAAAACATTTAAAAACAATCAAACAGTCACTCGAACAGTTTGATCATTAACATCATTGACTCACAGGAAGCTCCATGAGTTTGACAGACACTCATTTTCAACTGTTTTCTTTTTCTATTAAATTAACACAATTTTGATCATATGATTTATTTAGCTGTCCCTGCTTCCTTTTTTAATAGAACTTTTTAAAAAAAATTTAATTCACCTATGTTCATTTGAAAATATTATTTTGCATTAGTTTTGCAGATTTTCATGATTTTATAAAACATTTTTTGGTTGTAATATTTTATTTTTATTTGCTATATCATGTCATTGATGTTTTTTACACACAAGGTTCCACGTCTTTGTAACTTTATCAATTATATATAATTAACTAGAAAATTAAAAGATTTAATTTCAGAATTTTCAGGTTTAATTTCCTTTACATTCAGAATTCACTTTAAACTCATTTCAATAGATTTTTTATTATTATTTTATAAAAATGTTTTGATCATATGATATTTATACTTGTTTCCTTTAATTACACTTAAATTAAGTTAATTATATTTCCTCAGTGTTTCAGTGAACACATCATCTGGTCCCAGCGTGACCTTCATGTTCTTCCTTCATTAGTTTTACATGGACTTCAGTATTCTGACGTTTCCTCTCTCACCGTGTTCATTCTCGTCCTGACCGACGGCCTCGGGTGTGCCCAGCCTCGTCACCTCCTCCGGGGCTTCTGGGTAAATGATGGCGGTGTCACTGCGTTGCAGGTACTCTGCGATGGTTGTGGGGTGACCATCGCCCTCGTCCAGTTTACGTTTCAGGAAGTACTCGTCCAACTCAGAGACACCATCCAGCCGCCTCACTGAGCAGGAAGCAGACAGGGGGTTAGCTCATTGTGGTAGCATTTAGCATGAAAACAGCTAACACTAACACATCAGCCTGTGACATATTTATTCATGAATTTAGTTATATATTTATGTATTTATTTAGATCCCCATTGGCCACTGTATTCTAACAGTGGCTAAAACAAATAAAACATAATCGTCTGCATAGAAACAAACATTTGTCTGTGGAGTTTACATTACGTTAACAGAGCTAACATCATAAACACAGAGAACCAGATGGAGCTAACCCCCTAAGGACGTTCAGACTTTAACTTCTTTCTGCTACAGAACTTTTCAACAACCTGTAACTGAACCTGTTTTTTGTCACACGTTCTACTTTTGTAGTAAAAAAATATATTTTAAACAGGAATGAAAAAATATAATATAATAATATATAATAATAAAAGCACTCATTGTATTGTCTGTACTGTAAAATGTAGGTTGATACAAAATACAGGGAAAATACAGTGAATGTTTTAATGTTTGACATATGATTATTACATATTGATTATTACATATTGATCTCACCTGTCCCGTTTCCCACAGTGTGCAGTGACACCTCTGGACCCAGAGGCTGGTACTCGTCCTTCCTGTCATCTGTTCAAGAAAACAGACACAGATGTTTAGTCCTCTCCCCCCCTCAGGCCGGTCAGCTGGACTCCTCCCTGACACAATCACAATTTGAAGGTATTTCCACATAATGACTGAAACTACAACTGAGCTCTATTGTGTTTGTTCCTCCTGGGCCTCCTCATGTGACTCCTCAACAGGAGTCACAAGTATCATAAGCTTCATTCAGCCCTTCAAAGGAGGTCCCCCCCCCCCCACACACAGAGAGGGAGGGGGCACTGCCTCCCCCATCATCCCATAGCCCAGAGGGGAAAAGGAAGAATAAATGAATATGAAATTCTATGATGAAGTGTGTGTGTGTATACAATATATGAATATATATATATATATATATTCATATACACATACATCCATGTATATTTATTTATATAGCCCACTGAAGTGACATAAATACTAATATAAAGTAAATAAATATAATAAAGAATGAGAGAATGTCTCATGACATGATGAGATTTATCCACTGACAGTTTGAATTGAATCATTAATATAAAGATTATTGATCCGTTTAATAACGTTTCTAACTTAATTATTACTTTATTAATATTATTTCATTACAATAAAGTTATTATTTTATTACAACTGTATTTATCTACAGCAGCTGTTGAGTCACACACAGATCTGATCAATACAGATCAATAAAGAGGAGGTTGAAGTGTGATGGAAACAGCAGAGGTGAGGAGCAGCCCCCCCCCCCCCCCCCCCCCCCTGTTGTTGTTGTAAAATGGAGGCTCTTTGACTCTTTGTGTTTTCATTCCTCTTTTTTCTGTCCTCAGGGACAAGATGGAGGTGACGGCAGAATAAAGATCTTTTCACTTCTGTTTCTGAGTCGACAGCTGCTGCTTCTCTCTCTCTCTCTCCATCCTTCACTTCTTCATCCCTCTCTTTCCCACCATCCACATTATTTCATTAGTTTCTCCTTCCTTCTCTCTTTCCTTCTTTCCTCTCCTAACTTCTTTTGTTCTTTCTTTGTCATGTTGCCTTTCCTGTGCTCAGCCCCATGAAGGATCCTGACCTGGTCTGCAGGTGCATTGTGGGAAATGTAGGATCCAGTGTTTATAGAGTTCCCCTGTACGTGCAGTGGACTCTGTCCTACAAAGTCTTGATCCTGGTCCATTTTGTGTTATCAGCATCGTTTCTATGGTAACTGGAGGTATCATGGTTAACGTGGTTCCAGGTTAACTTCCTGTCTCAGATCAGATCAGAGATCCCTGTGGGATTCTGGGTAATTGACAACAACCCTGAGGTTAAATTAGGTCATTGTGGTTCATCAGCAGACTAGGACACACAGACAGGTGCCGCTCACCACACTGACCCACCTGAGGATCAGGTTCACAACTAATCAATTAATCAACTAATCCATGAATCCATGAGATCACTGACAGGAAATCAATCAGCTGATTCATCCTTTCATTCTTCAGATGGAGGATGTGTCTTTTTGTTCTGGAGCTTTTTCATCCATAACAACAAGCCCCTCAGCTGCTGAGGAAGACCATGTGATATGACAGAAAGCTCCAGAACACTCACTCTGATCTGTGGTTTGATCATCTATAAATAACATAATATATAATACATATAATATAAGATATAAATAACATAGTATGGTATGGTGCGTTCAGGGTCTCACCGCTGCCGTTCAGGTGTGTGTTGGTGTCGTCTCCCAGTCTCCAGCCGTGGTGGTTCTGATGGTTCTGGTGGTTCTGGACTCCCTCTCGGCCCTCTGAGCCCTCCTGGCCCCGGTATGACAGCAGGGCGTGGGCGACCCGGGGCGAGGCCTCCAGGGTGGGCACACCAGCCGGACTTCCCACCTCCTCCTCCTCCCCTCCCCCTCTTCCATCAGCGAGGCCTCCGTCCTCAGAGACCAGGGTCCTGTCGTCCTCGTCCGTCTCTGATCCAGTCTCCACCACATTCTCATAGTTCAGCACTGAAACACACAACAGACCTGTATCAACAACTACATCTGGACCAGGACCAGGATCAGGACCAGGACCGGGACCAGGATCAGGACCAGGACCAGGACCAGGAAGAGGACCAGGACACAGTCCTGGACTGTCCAGTTCAGACTCTCAGGGGACTGAAGGCTGTAAACATGGTTCAGACCTGGTTCAGACGGGGGACAGAGCAAGTCCTCTGATCCTGAACTGAGGTTAAAGAAACAGTCAGTCAGAATGAATAAACAGTCAGTCAGAATGAAGGAACAGTCAGTCAGAATGAAATACAGTCAGACAGAAGAAACAGTCAGTCAGACAGAAGAAACAGTCAGTCAGAATGAAGGAACAGTCAGTCAGAATGAAATACAGTCAGACAGAAGAAACAGTCACTCAGACAGAAGAAACAGTCAGTCAGAAAGAAGAAACAGTCAGTCAGAATGAAGGAATAGTCAGTCAGAATGAAGGAATAGTCAGTCAGAATGAAGAAGCAGTCAGTCAGAAGGAACAGTCAGTCAGAATGAAATACAGTCAGACAGAAGAAACAGTCACTCAGACAGAAGAAACAGTCAGTCAGAAAGAAGAAACAGTCAGTCAGAATGAAGGAACAGTCAGTCAGAATGAAATACAGTCAGACAGAAGAAACAGTCACTCAGACAGAAGAAACAGTCAGTCAGAAAGAAGAAACAGTCAGTCAGAATGAAGGAATAGTCAGTCAGAATGAAATACAGTCAGACAGAAGAAACAGTCAGTCAGACAGAAGAAACAGTCAGTCAGAATGAAGGAACAGTCAGTCAGAATGAAATACAGTCAGACAGAAGAAACAGTCACTCAGACAGAAGAAACAGTCAGTCAGAAAGAAGAAACAGTCAGTCAGAATGAAGGAATAGTCAGTCAGAATGAAGAAGCAGTCAGTCAGAAGGAACAGTCAGTCAGAATGAAATACAGTCAGACAGAAGAAACAGTCACTCAGACAGAAGAAACAGTCAGTCAGAAAGAAGAAACAGTCAGTCAGAATGAAGGAATAGTCAGTCAGAATGAAGGAATAGTCAGTCAGAATGAAATACAGTCAGACAGAAGAAACAGTCAGTCAGAATGAAGGAACAGTCGGTCAGAATGAAGGAACAGTCAGTCAGAATGAAATAAGGTCAGACAGAAGAAACAGTCAGTCAGAATGAAGAAACAGTCAGTCAGAATGAAGGAACAGTCAGTCAGAATGAAATACAGTCAGACAGAAGAAACAGTCACTCAGACAGAAGAAACAGTCAGTCAGAATGAAGGAATAGTCAGTCAGAATGAAGAAGCAGTCAGTCAGAAGGAACAGTCAGTCAGAATGAAATACAGTCAGACAGAAGAAACAGTCACTCAGACAGAAGAAACAGTCAGTCAGAAAGAAGAAACAGTCAGTCAGAATGAAGGAATAGTCAGTCAGAATGAAATACAGTCAGACAGAAGAAACAGTCAGTCAGAATGAAGGAACAGTCGGTCAGAATGAAATACAGTCAGTCAGAATGAAGAAGCAGTCAGTCAGAATGAAGGAACAGTCAGTCAGAATGAAATACAGTCAGACAGAAGAAACAGTCAGTCAGACAGAAGAAACAGTCGGTCAGAATGAAATACAGTCAGAAAGAAAAAAAGTCAGTCAGAATGAAGGAACAGTCAGACAGAAGAAACAGTCAGTCAGAAAGAAGAAACAGTCAGTCAGAATGAAGGAATATTCAGTCAGAATGAAATACAGTCAGACAGAAGAAACAGTCAGTCAGAATGAAGGAACAGTTGGTCAGAATGAAGGAACAGTCAGTCAGAATGAAATACAGTCAGACAGAAGAAACAGTCAGTCAGAATGAAGGAACAGTCGGTCAGAATGAAGGAACAGTCAGAAAGAAGAAACAGTCAGTCAGAATGAAATACAGTCAGACAGAAGAAACAGTCAGTCAGAATGAAGAAACAGTCATTCAGACAGAAGAAACAGTCAGTCAGAATGAAGGAACAGTCAGTCAGAATGAAGGAACAGTCGGTCAGAATGAAGGAACAGTCAGACAGAAGGAACAGTCAGTCAGAAAGAAGAAACAGTCAGTCGGAATGAAGGAACAGTTGGTCAGAATGAAATACAGTCAGACAGAAGAAACAGTCAGTCAGAATGAAGAAACAGTCATTCAGACAGAAGAAACAGTCAGTCAGAATGAAATACAGTCAGTCAGAATGAAGAAGCAGTCAGTCAGAATGAAGGAACAGTCAGACAGAAGGAACAGTCAGTCAGAAAGAAGAAACAGTCAGTCGGAATGAAGGAACAGTTGGTCAGAATGAAATACAGTCAGACAGAAGAAACAGTCAGTCAGAATGAAGAAACAGTCATTCAGACAGAAGAAACAGTCAGTCAGAATGAAATACAGTCAGTCAGAATGAAGAAGCAGTCAGTCAGAATGAAGGAACAGTCAGACAGAAGGAACAGTCAGTCAGAAAGAAGAAACAGTCAGTCGGAATGAAGGAACAGTTGGTCAGAATGAAATACAGTCAGACAGAAGAAACAGTCAGTCAGAATGAAGAAACAGTCATTCAGACAGAAGAAACAGTCAGTCAGAATGAAATACAGTCAGACAGAAGAAACAGTGTCAGAATGAAGGAACAGTCAGTCAGAATGAAGGAACAGTCACTCAGAGAGTATTTTATGTGTTGACGTCTTTTTAAACAGACGTGTTTGAACCATGTGACACATGAAGTGGTCTGTGGTGACCCTGCCTTCACAGTGTGGAGGTGGGGGGTGGGGGGTGGGTTTACAAACTGACAGTACAGCACCATGACATCATGAGAACCAGTCAGCGAGGCCTGTACAGTTTTCAGCCTGATTTTCAGCTCAGTTGTAAACCCAGACCTCGACAGCGTCTCTGGTCTTATCTCAGACCAGGACCCAGACCAGGACTGAGGGGAGCTCTCCGTCCTCCAGGGATTTTATCTGCTGCCAGCCTGTGTAAACCTTGCCGTGGAGAGGCGTTCAGGTTCCCAGGGAGGGGAAGTAAAAGCAGCTTCCCTTCGGTAACATGGAGATTAGTGTGTGCAGATCTGTTCATAATATGATCTTTGTCTGCTGGAGCCGCCGCTCGCTCCCGGACAACTGCACAACAGGTGCAAATTAAAAAGGGGAGCCACGGTGGGCCGGGCCGAAATCTGCTGACCTGGGCTGAATACCAAGAGCGGGGGCGGGGGTGGAGGGCGTGGGACAGGCCGGGCTTTAATAAGAGGTGTGACCGGCAGGATTTAGGGGGAGTTCAGACAGGGTAATGCCCTCTGTGATCAGAACCACAGAAGAAGAAAGAAAAGAAAGAGCTGAAAAGTGAGACGTGGAGGCTCGTTGTGTGGTCTAAGGTATATGTTGGGATATAATATGATCTCACTCAGCGACTTAACCCCCTCACACAGACCCACAACCCCTCCCTCTACACCCCCCTCTACAACCCCTCCCTCTACACCCCCCTCTACAACCCCTCCCTCTACACCCACTGCTATTGTGCTTTTGCCTTTTGGCTGCAAGAATGTGTGACCTGCTGCAGCAGCAAGAGAAGAAGAAGAAAAAGAAGAAGAAGAAGAAGAAGGAGGAGGAGGAGGAGGAAAAGGAAAAGGAGAAGAGGAAGAAGAAGAAGGAACAACACACGTGGAACTACACTGAGAACCAACACCTGGTGACATCTTAACAATCCTTCCTCTCAGCACACTAAAGATCAACCAATCAGCTCGCAGCACCTGAGCAATCACCAATATCTGTCTCGAGTGTCACTAACTGACAATCGATCACTGCTGTGAATGTGACACAGCCTGTTTCACTGTGAACATCTTCATTATTTCATGTTTATTTAATGTTTATATTAAAATCATGTTTGTTGTTTTTATCTTGAACACGTTAGACTATAGATTATATAACTACACATACATGACAATATAAACATGTCTACATTTACTGTGTCGTCTCTTCAGTCACATGTGAACGTCATGTAAAGAGCTCAGTGTATGACATGTAGGACTGTTAATAACAGCTGATCAGTGTTTGTGACAGTGACACAGGTTTGATTTTATTACGTCTCTGTTGCACACACACACACACACACACACACACACACACACACACACACACAGGTTCAGCCAAACGTTCAGGGATCATTTCACCTTAAATCTGCAGCTTGCTTCCTCAGACTCATGCAGCAGGGTGAGGCTGCGCCGTGATTGGTCGGTGGATGCTAGTGGCAGCAGTGACCTCCCAAACAAAAGCCATTCACAGAGCTGTTTGCCTGGAGGGTCACATGACTGAGGCAGAGTGGCAGATGTCACCGGGGGCAACGCAGCCGGCTCACATCTCTGAACACACTGCTGTCCACCATTTTGTCCCTCATATGAACACATGAACACATGAACACAGTTTGATGGAGCGTTTCCTCGTCGTGCCCCCCCCATCTCGCAGCTCCATTGTGAGCAGCCGTCACCTCTGCAGTCGTCCACTCTTTGTGTCCATTCAGGGAGTCGAGGACAAAGCAGCGACAACACATCGCAGGGCATTACCCCCCCGACCCCCCTCCCCCTACAACCAGGGCATTTTACAAAGACACATTAATCTTCCCCCCTCCCCCTCCTCCTCAGTTTCGTCATCCTATGCTCAGACATTTCTCCGACTCTGGAGGGAAGAACACACTCTGGGTTTTTAACACAAACAAATGCCTCCAGCTGTTTCTGAGGGGGGAGGAGGAGGGGGGAGTTTCCGGGCAGGTGGTCATGGGAAGGTATGTTACATGGATCAGACTGAACACTGGGCTGTGTGTCCTGATCTGAGGCTGGAGTGCAGGTGCTGCTCGTCTTTTCTCTATGCTTTTCATCCTGTCATCATCATCATCATCATCATCCTCATTGCACACTGACAGACACAGGAGAGCAGCTGGGGGGGGGGGGTGATTAATCTTCTGATGAACAGAAATCAATGATTCATTTTCTAACTTCTATATCACACCAGAAAATAAAACATACAACCAGCATCAAACCTTAAAGCGAGCAGCCAATCACAGCCCTCCATTTGATGAGACTCGATGAAGCGAGGCGGGCGGGGCTTCAGGGTGGATCCAGTCGGTAACAGACTGTCAGTCCTTCAGAATAAATGAAAGCTCCACTGATCGTCACCTGACGGAGGTGATCTACATCCTCAGATAAAACATTTAATCCTCTGATCATCATCCAGGTGTCCTCTAACACACACCAATCAGCTGTTCGTCCACACACTGATGACATCACACACACACACTGGTCTCTGTCTCTGTCCAGGTGCTGCGTCCACATCCTGCCGCTCACTGCAAGGTAATGAGAGATGAAACCAGCTCACTCTATCTTTTCCCTCTCTCTTTCTCTCTCTCTCTCTCTCTCTCGCCTGAGAGCACATCACCTGAGCAAACCACTAGAGGGGGAGGGGAGGGGAGGTGAGTAGGTAAGACAGACGCTGCTGTGGAGAATGAGGTCGCTGCCTAGCGGCTGTGAGCTGGAAGTGATTCATCACAGAGGGAAAACACAGGCAGGTAACAGACAGCAGGACAAAAGTATGTGGACAGCAGAACAACACACACATACACTTAATACGGAGCTTGTGCCAGAGCTTGTCCACATATTATTGGCCACATATTATATCTGTACCACACCTGGTTTAGTTTTAACTTATTTTAACACTTTCTGCTGAACATTAGACCCACCTGAGATTAATGTGGAGTAAGGTCACCTGACACACCTGTGCTGCTATCAGCCAATAATATCTAATAAATAATAAATAAAATAAAAAGTTTCAAAACCACCAGGAGCTTTCCTAGAGACAGTTTGGATTTGTGCTAAGCTAGGCTAACAGTTCCCCCTGCCTCCAGCCTTTCTGCTAAGCTAGGCTAACTGTATTCCTTTACTCTGGCTCTTATAGCTGAACACGTGTTGTTGTTGTTGCTGGGTGTGTCTTTGTTACAGGAAGGGGGGCGGGGCCCTGCCATGAGGCGTTGTCAGAGTCCGGCCCCTAATTGAATTAAAGTCCCATTTATCAGCGGGGGCCGGTTCAACAGGCTGGAAACTAGAGAGAGGAGAGAGCAGCCAATGCCCCCCCCCCCCCCCCCCCCCCATCACAGCCCTTTCCTCCCCTCCCCCTCCTCTGATATGAAGACACCATCTGTGCCCGGCCTGCGCACATGTTATTGCTCTCAACAAATGTTCAGGGCCCCCCCCCCCCAACATCAACACACCCACTCACACACAGAGAGCAGCAGAGTCTGCAGACCCTGACCCCCCCGATCCAGCTCAGCCTAACCCCACAGACATGTGCAGATCAACAACTATCTGTACGTTCATGGTTTAATGTGCGAGGACTGATCAGCTGATCAAACCTCTCATCTGATTGGACGACGTCTCTGCTCCAACAGTGACATCACAGCAGATCAATTAGCAGCTTTCTGTTTCTCTGACCTGATTCACTCTGATGGATTTTAGCTTCAGGCTCAAACCAGGAAGCAGAAGTGGAGGTGTTCAACACGACTATTGATCGATTGATCGATCGATGGCTGTGTTATTGTTACGGTTTGTCCAGTGAAGCCGTCTATAACAGCTCCGTCAGTCTGATGACTGTGATCCAGTCCAGTTGAACCGGTCCAGACTGGAATCAAAACCAGGACAGAGACCTTGAATCTATTATAATAACATACATTTCTACACCATGTTCAGAGTCTGACAGAGTGACGTGAGCTCGACACCTCTCATTATCAATCATCAATCACTTGAAAATGTTCTAATTAACGATGTTGTGATTTCTGCAGCTGATGAACTCATATTCAGTTTGTTTTAATGAGAAAATCAGAAAACTGATCTCGAGTCTGAATCTCTACCACTGAGGGAAGGGCTCATACTGAGCAGTTTTGTGTTACTGCAGCATCAGACACTGACCTGAGACCAGCTCAGAGATCTGGACCTCAGGTTGGGTCTGGTCCAGACTCAGGTCACAGGTTCTAACGCCGTCGTCTACATGATGATCACCACCTGAGATCACATGATCACAGTCTCACCTAAAGATGTGTGTATGGAGGCCACTGTCTTCAACTGTGTCCTCCTTTCCTTTCCTAACTCCTCTCTTCCTTCACCGCCTGTTTGAATCCTTTCCTACCGTCCTGTTTCCTCCCTCTTTGTTTCCTTCTTTCCTTCCTCTCTCCTCCCGTTCCTACTGTTGTACAGCAACTTTTATTCTGAAAGTATTGTGACTTCTACATAAACAGGAAGCTCTACCAAATAAAACTGTCTAATAATTACTCAAAGTAAAGAGAGAGTGAGCTGATGATAAAGAGGAGAATCTCTCTCTCTCTCTCCGCTCATAAATCTTCCTCAGTTCCATGATGAGCTGAGCCACAGTAAATATTTGAGTCTCTATTGTTTCTAATGTTTCCTCTGAGACCTCGCCGGCTCCTCAGGGACGCCCGCCATCCCCGATCACATGACGCCCCCCCCCCCCCCCCCCAACAGGAAGGAGGCTGAGGCCGTTACAGTGTAACTGAGACAACACAGAATGAGGGATCTAATGAGAACAGAGAGTTAATATTTCTACTCTTATTTATGAGTTTGATGTTTAGATGTAAAATTTGAATCAAAACTAACGACTTAAGATCAAAAGATTTATCTCTGAGTTGCAGCTGCTGAAATATTTGACTATTCAGTTAAATTCACTTTTTGCACTAAAGAAAATTTAAGAAAAGTTCATTGTCATTCTTTGGGCAGAGTTTCCATCTTTTCCGTTTCCAGTTCCTCTAGATGATCAGACTGGACTGTTCTATCACAGTGAACTGAATGTGTTCAGGTTTACTGTCCAGTGTCCGACAGAGTTTCATGCTAACAAAGGTATTTAGTGTTTCTGTGGCTAACCGACAACACCCACCATGAAACGTCTCAAAGTTAAAATGAAGGAAGGATCAGATGAAGTGGATCGGACTGAACAAACTGCTGATTCTCCTCAGTCTGAGTCTGACACAGTTCGACCTTTACACCAAGTCCTGGCACCAGGAACCTGATCATTTCTGAGGTATGTACTGTAGACGAACGATCTAAGAATGGAGAGAAAAATCCCTCAAAGACAGTGGTGACGGGGGGGTGGGGTGGGGGTGGGGGGGGTGTGTGGGCGGGGCTGAGTGAGAGTTTCCATGGCCGACCTGTTGGCAGGCTGCTGCGTAATTACAGTCACCACATCCCAGCCTTTTCCCCCATGTGGTCGACCATTTAGAAAACAAAAAAAGGAGAGTCGCTCTGTAATTCACCCCTCGCTGGGTGGGAGCACGGGGAGAGATGTCTCTGCCTAAAAACAACTCCAACCACAGAGAGAGAGTTTCAGGACGCTTTACTCTGAAACACTCCAAGAAAAATGTTTCTGCAAAACAACGAGAGAGAAGAGTGTGATTAATCTGAGTGTCTCTCGCCCATTAAAGACAAACAGAGGAATAGGGCAACAACCTACTCAGACTATACGAACCTACTCAGACTATACGAACCTACTCAGACTATACGAACCTACTCAGACTATACGAACCTACTCAGACCATACGAACCTACTCAGACTATACGAACGTACTCAGACTATACGAACGTACTCAGACTATACGAACCTACTCAGACCATACGAACCTACTCAGACCATACGAACGTACTCAGACTATACGAACCTACTCAGACTATACGAACCTACTCAGACTATACGAACCTACTCAGACCATACGAACCTACTCAGACCATACGAACGTACTCAGACTATACGAACCTACTCAGACCATACGAACCTACTCAGACCATACGAACCTACTCAGACCATACGAACGTACTCAGACCATACGAACCTACTCAGACTATACGAACGTACTCAGACTACGAACCTACTCAGACTATACGAACGTACTCAGACTATACGAACGTACTCAGACTATACGAACGTACTCAGACTATACGAACCTACTCAGACTATACGAACGTACTCAGACTATACGAACCTACTCAGACTATACTAACGTACTCAGACCATACGAACGTACTCAGACTATACGAACGTACTCAGACTATACGAACCTACTCAGACTATACGAACGTACTCAGACCATACGAACCTACTCAGACCATACGAACCTACTCAGACTATACGAACCTACTCAGACTATACGAACGTACTCAGACTATACGAACCTACTCAGACTATACGAACCTACTCAGACCATACGAACCTACTCAGACTATACGAACCTACTCAGACTATACGAACGTACTCAGACTATACGAACCTACTCAGACTATACGAACGTACTCAGACCATACGAACCTACTCAGACCATACGAACCTACTCAGACTATACGAACCTACTCAGACCATACGAACGTACTCAGACCATACGAACGTACTCAGACTATACGAACGTACTCAGACCATACAAACATAGACGATACAAAGTGTTCAATCATAAAATATGTTTAATGCATATAAAAAAAAAACATCTGAATGTATATAAACTGTCTTCACCTCTGGAAACTGTCCAAATGTATAGAAACTGTTCTGGTGTACAAGAACCATCAGAACCAGCACAAAATAAACCATATTAAATATTCTATATTATACAACAGTCAGTCCCAACCAAGGAATCTGATTGGACGAGAGTCATTCCATGTGGTGATGTACAGAACAGCAGCACTGGGACTTTAACTCCACGTATCACTCCTCTTCACAGCTGTTCTATCAACCGTTAATCAGCGTCACATTAACATCGTTACCGATCTCAGACTGTAATAAACAAAGATGAAAATATTTCAGAAATATCTTTTGAATGAAACGATGTCGTCAGGAGAGGGTGGTGTTTCCTTCAGAAACA
Organism: Seriola aureovittata; assembly: GCF_021018895.1. Taxonomy (NCBI): domain Eukaryota; kingdom Metazoa; phylum Chordata; class Actinopteri; order Carangiformes; family Carangidae; genus Seriola; species Seriola aureovittata. Next base: position 291,330 of record NC_079374.1, on the reverse strand, counting down.
CCAGAGGGAACGTGTAGAGAAAGTAGCAGCTAGTGTCACTGTGCAGGTCAGGAACATGTTTATGTGTTGCTTAGCAACAGTCCAGTACCTGTCCAGTTGGAGCTATTTGTGGTGATGTAGACAAATAAATTATGAAATAAACAAACTAATCATAATCTGTTGTTGCTTATTGAACTAATATGGCGCTCGTAGAACTGTTGTATCAAAGCAATATGACACTGAGGTTGTGAAGTTGTTCTGAATATCTGTGCTTGTCCTCGTGAACGAATCACAGCTGTGCTGATATTCAGCAACATCACGACCTCAGCGTGATATTTGTAAGATAAACTCAAAGGCCTCATCAAAACCTGAAAATACTAGGATGTACCTTTAATCTTAAAATACAGAGAAAAAGCTGAACTGACCAGGTGAGACTGAGACGTTTTCTGTACAGTTAATAGAAAATGTACCAACAGTAAAACTGTGTGTGTGTGTGTGTGTGTGTGTGTGTGGTGTGTGTTCTTATCAGTAAAGGTTTGACAGTACAGGAAGGCTGAGCAGCAGAGTTCCTCTTTGAACGAGTCGAGTCACACCAAACACTCTGCAGGACTTTAATCAGGTTTTAACACCTTGAGCTCTGCAGGTCGGTTAAAAACAGAACGTTAACACCCCCCATAAAAAATACACTCACACCCTCCTCTGCCACCTATACCCTCCCAAACACCCCTTGGTATGAAGCATCAGAGAAGAGGAGCACCAGAGAACTTCAGGTCCACACCAGACACCAGATTTGAAACCCTTTCACTGTATTTACATGTCCCGTGTCCACACTGACTCGTGTCTTCAACACTACAAACACTGTCTGAGACGACTGAGCTCCAGCCGACAGAGATCCACATCAACACTGACTGTCAGCTCAGATTACCTTTACATTAACCTGAAGCTCTAGGAAACTTTTTACAATTTTTTTACATTTTACAAAGCAATTAATTGAGAACCTGAAGAGAACATGGGTCAGAACATTAAAGGAAAGCTGTGAAGAAGAAGACGACCATGATGAGGGTGAAGTGAGTTGACAAAAAGCACGAAAATCTGTAAAGATTCATCAAAGATTTGAGACTGTTGAACGTGTCTTACAACAGGAGACAAATGAAGAATTAACACTGAATTAAAACTGGAACATGTACCTTCATTTTAACGTTAACCCTATCAGCAGCTCAGTGTGTCAGTTGAAGCCCCGCCCCTCTCACCTCGGCCTCGGTGTGTTGCCTGATTACAGAAAAACTACAGAGAACACTGCTGCTACTCCCTGATAAGACCTGACACTGATACCAACAACACTGTGTGTGTGTGTGTGTGTGCGTGTGTGTGTGTGGGAGGGGAGAATGTGTCTGAACCAAAGAAGAAGAAGAAGGTCAGAGGTGTGAACAACTCTTTTCTTTTCTTGTGTTTTTGCTGCAAAATACAATCAGTCAACCATGAAGCTGCTGCAGCAGCTCGGTGTGTGTGTGTGTTTGTGTGTGTGTGTGTGTGTGTGTGTGTGTGTGTGTGTTTGTGTGTGTGTGTGTGTTGAAGGTGTGAACACACAGAACTAGTCATATATAAATAAGTGAACGGAGCAGCAGAAGGTGGAGAAATGAAAGAATAAAGATTCTGGTTTGAAGTCTGGATCTTGTTCTACATGCGTTTTGAAGCCCATCAAACTCGATCTCTGTGTAAGCTTCAATTAATCATCAGTCTCTGTGGCTGGGGGGGGGGGGCTTGTTGAGGCTGCGCTCCCCATATGAAAATGTAGGTTGCCTTAAGAGAAGTCTTCCTCAGTGAATAATGGATACAGTTGTTCAGACTGGTGCTGGCAGTGATGAGGCGGTTAGAGGGTTTACAGCCCACCAGCCTCTCTGGAGGGTGAGGGAGGATCCAAAATGTCTGAATTATTCATCTTCCCAGGTGGAAGAAGAGTCTTTACAAAAGCCGAAGAGGAGGAAGAAGAGTTATTAAATCTCTCCGATGAAAACCTTCATCCTGTGAGCAGCGGCAGAGGAAAACTTTTCCCTCCAATAATTGATGACTGCAGGTGTTTTAACTTCCTGCTTCAACACATCAGGCCGACGCCCCCTTCCTCTTGCTCTGAGTGACGCTTCACTCGGTCTGGTCTCTGCTGGATCAGGATCAGGGCTTCAGATAAAGTGAAACCTGATCCGGTTTATGAACTTTGGCTGCTGTCTCATGACCTTCAGACTCACACTCAACGGCGACACTGAGCCAGAGTCTGCCCAACTGTTACAAGCTGAACCCCCACATTCTGCTCCTCCACAACTGAAACCAGCCTGGCAGCCACGACACAACCAGAACACAGCCAGAACACAGCCGAGACACAGCAAGAACACAGCCAGGACACAGCCAGGACACAGCCGGGACACAGACAGAACACAACCAGGACACAGCTATAACACAACCAGGACACAGCCGGGACACAGACAGAACACAACCAGGACACAGCCAGAACACAGCCGAGACACAGCAAGAACACAGCCAGGACACAGCCAGGACACAGCCGGGACACAGCCGGGACACAACCATAACACAGCCAGAACACAGCCGGGACACAGCCAGAACACAACCATAACACAGCCAGAACACAGCCGGGACACAGCCAGAACACAACCAGGACACAGCCATAACACAACCAGGACACAGCCGGGACACAGACAGAACACAACCAGGACACAGCCAGAACACAGCCGAGACACAGCAAGAACACAGCCAGGACACAGCCGGGACACAGCCGGGACACAACCATAGCACAGCCAGAACACAGCCGGGACACAGCCAGAACACAACCATAACACAGCCAGAACACAGCCGGGACACAGCCAGAACACAGCCGGGACACAGCCGGGACACAGCCGGGACACAGCCGGGACACAGACAGAACACAGCCGGGACACAGCCGGGACACAGACAGAACACAGCCGGGACACAGCCGGGACACAGCCGGAACACAGCCGGAACACAGCCGGAACACAGCCGGGACACAGACAGAACACAGCCAGTTGTACGACATTCAGCCGCAATCTGCCCAAATCAGCAAATCCGAGATCACAAACATGTCTTTGTACTGATGTGACACAACAATAACCTTATATGTAACCTGATGTAACATAAAGAAATGAACCCCCCCCCCCCCCCCCCACACACACACCACACACACACCACACACACACACACAACACACACACACACACACACACACACACACACACACACACACACACACACACTCTCTGTCTCTCTCTCTCAGGTATTGCCTCACTCTGACTGACTGGTCTTCAGAGGGATCGTGGATCTGTTCCTGGAACAGTTTGCAGAAGTGAAACTGCTGACTGAGACTCTTCAGCTGGTCACAAGACCTCGTCCACCAAAACCTGCATCTGGACTCAAGAGGGAAACTACAGCCGTCATCAGTTTCTCCTCACACACACACACACACACACACACACACACACACAAACACACACACACACACACACAAACACACACACACACTTCATGGTAAGTTGCCAGAGTTTGCCCCCTTTTATTTACGGACAGTGACAGAAACAACCGGAGAGTCCTCCCCCTCAGACACTGATGAAAACTGTGTAAGCGGCCCTTGAGTTGCGACTATTCTGTCATGGACTTCAGGCTGTGAGGTCTCAGAGGTTGGGAAAGACAGATTTCACAGAGAAGACACATAGCAACAGAAACATAAACTGTCACTTCCTTAGCAACCGCCAACATCACCTTGACGACCACCTGTCTCACGTCTCTCAGGGACGGACTCATCTTTATACATTCAATCTGAATCAGCAGCGTTTCCCAGCATGCACTCTGTCTGAGTGAACCCCTGGTTCATGCACTCTGTCTGGATTACTTCAAAATAAAAGTCTTTTTACATACCTGATCCAGGACTAACACAGATCCAGGACTAACACTGATCCAGGACTAAAGCCAGGACTAACACTGATCCAGGACCAATATTGATCCAGGACTAATACTGATCCAGGACTAACACTGATCCAGGACCAATATTGATCCAGGACTAATACTGATCCAGGACTAACACTGATCCAGGACCAATATTGATCCAGGACTAATACTGATCCAGGACTAACACTGATCCAGGACTGGCTGCTCATCAGGGGTGAAGGACAAACTTGAAGTGAGGTGTCGTTGGAGCTGGCCATCGCCCGGGGCCACACCTTTGGACTGACAGATGTGTCATGTGACCTGGGAACAACCTTCCTGCCCCCTTTTCCAGGGTGGGTGATTACCTCCCCCCCCCCCCCCCCCCCCATTTCCCACCATCCATGGCCATGAGCTGAGGTGACGTGAACTGACAGGCGTTCAGGCTCCGGGGCCGAACTCTCCAGTGGTCCACTTGGTCCCTGAACGCCTCACTTTCGTCCCCTGATCAGCTGATCAGACATGTGATGTCACCAACAGTGACAATGTAATAAACTGTGATGTCATAATGTCGCAAGATGTATCAGGAAGTGAGGTGACACTAACCCAGACCAGAAAATTAATGTAACGATTTAAAAAGTAACAAAACAAAACATGTTATCATGATTTAATCTCCCATAATGCACTGCAGTGTGATGTAATGTAACATTCAGCTTCTCTTCCTCTCTGCAAACTTTAATCAAAATACATCCAAATCCCAGGTGGAACCAGACCAGGTCCAGCAACAAACCCAGAGCCACCTGCTGCCTCTGCAGCAACAACAGACCATCTGTTCATCCAATCAGGAACCGGCGCCTTTGGCTTCCTCCAATCACAGAAACAAGCAGAAATGTAAAGATGAAGACAGTGAGTCTGTCATAGACACAGGGACCAGTCTGGATCTGGTCTTCAGAGTCTCTGAGGTCTGATTGTGATGCTGCTGCTGTCCTGAACAGAGCAGCATCTCCCTGCTGACAATAAGAGCTGAGGGGAGTCGGGGGGGAGTCAGGGGGGGAAGGGGTGGAGAGGTGGGAGGAGGATGTCGGTACAATGAGCCCAGTGTTACCGCGATGTGGTCTCCATTGTACCTCTGAGCTGAGAGGTGTCTCCACTTCCTGCTGCCGGCTTCACAGAAAAACCACCAACCCCTTTGAGTCTGAAACCAGCTCAGCTCCCAGAGACCCTGCTGGTCTCCACTCAGACCTGTGTCCAGGTGCTGGACCACCTCAGGTCACCTGGACACGGGACGTCTCAGAGCTTTAGAGTGAGTCCCGGTCCAGAGCTCAGGCTCAGACCTGTGACCAGGACTTCAGGTGGTGGACTGACTGATGCAGGTTCATCAACAGAAACTGGATCAACAGTCTGAACTACATTTAAGACTGACCCTGCAGTCAGCTGACAGGAAGTGAGTCATCAAAACTTCTCTGGTTCTTAACCGATGAACAGGTGAACTGATGAAGTGATGAACAAATAAAGTAGTGAACCGATGAAGTGATGGACTGATGAACTGATGAACAGATGAACAGATGAAGTGATGAACAGATGATGAGATGAACAGATGATGAGATGAACAGATGAAGTGATGAACAGATGATGAGATGAACAGAGGAAATGATGAACAGATGAAGTGATGAAGTGATGAACAGATGAAGTGATGAACAGATGAACAGATGAAGTGATGAACAGATGAAGTGATGAACAGATGAATAGATGAAGTGATGAACTGATGAACTGATGAATTGATGAAGTGATGAACAGATGAACTGATGAAGTGATGAACAGATGAAGTGATGAAGAGATGAACTGATGAAGTGATGGACAGATGAACTGATGAATTGATGAAGTGATGAACAGATGAAGAGATGAAGTGATGAAGAGATGAAGTGATGAACAGATGAAGAGATGAACTGATGAATAGATGAAGTGATGAACAGATGAACTGATGAATTGATGAAGTGATGAACAGATGAACTGATGAATTGATGAAGTGATGAACAGATGAAGAGATGAAGTGATGAAGAGATGAAGTGATGAACAGATGAAGAGATGAAGTGATGAAGTGATGAACAAATTAAGTGATGAATAGATGAACTGATGAATTGATGAAGAGATGACCAGATGACGTGATGAACAAATTAATTGATAAACAGATGAACAGATGAAGTGATGAACAGATAAAGTGATGGACAGATGAACAGATGAAGTGATGAACAGATGAACAGATGAAGTGATGAACAGATGAACTGATGAATTGATGAAGTGATGAACAGATAAAGTGATGGACAGATGAACAGATGAAGTGATGAACAGATGAAGAGATGAACAGATGAACTGATGAATTGATGAAGAGATGACCAGATGACGTGATGAACAAATTAATTGATAAACAGATGAACAGATGAAGTGATGAACAGATAAAGTGATGGACAGATGAACAGATGAAGTGATGAACAGATGAACAGATGAAGTGATGAACAGATGAACTGATGAATTGATGAAGTGATGAACAGATAAAGTGATGGACAGATGAACAGATGAAGTGATGAACAGATGAAGAGATGAACAGATGAAGTGATGAATTGATGAAGTGATGAACAAATGAATTGATGAAGTGATGAAGAGATGAAGTGATGAACAGATGAATTGATGAAGTGATGAACAGATGAAGTGATGAACAGATGAACAGATGAAGTGATGAACAGATAAAGTGGTGGACAGATGAACAGATGAAGTGATGAACAGATGAACAGATGAAGTGATGAACAGATGAACAGATGAAGTGATGAACAGATGAACAGATGAATTGATGAAGTGATGAACAGATGAAGTGATGAACAGATGAACAGATGAAGTGATGGACAGATGAACAGATGAAGTGATGAACAGATGAACAGATGAAGTGATGAACAGATGAAGTGATGAACAGATGAAGTGATGAATTGATGAACAGATGAAGTGATGGACAGATGAACAGATGAAGTGATGAACAGATGAACAGATGAAGAGATGAACAGATGAACTGATGAATTGATGAAGTGATGAACAGATGAATTGATGAAGTGATGAAGAGATGAAGTGATGAGGAGATGAACAGATGAAGTGATGAAGTGATATATAATCAATAATAACCAGTCAGCTCTCTTCACTCTGTAACAAACTGTTTCTGACTTCCAGTAAAACCGTCGCCACTTTCTTCTTCTTCACCCTCCTGACCGCAGGCTGCTCCTTTAACATCATCATCATCATCATCATCATCAGACCCTGGAGGAAGTTAAAGGCTCTTAGCGCCGGGCGGCGGCTCCACCAGCCATTTGTGGTTTTCAAGAAACGTGTAACATGAAATATGAATGTGATGGATGAGAGAGTGAAACAGGCCGAGGAGCAGAGACAGCGAGGTGATGACCAGGCACCTGTATGACATCACCTTCATCTTCATCATCCTCCTCTGCAGCAGGTTCACAGTGATCTGAACTGAACTCAGAATCTGATGCAGAATTAAACAAAAACTATTAAAAAATAAAAAGAAATTAACTAAAAATGTAAAAAAGTGTTTTCAGAAGAATCTGAAAATCACGTCTTTGTGCAGAAATAAAAGCTTTTCTTTAAATTGTCTGTTTGTCACTGAACGACAGAGACTGAGTGAAAGTGAAGAATTCACACGTTCATCAGAGACTGTTCTTGTCTCTTTAAAACCAACAACTCTCATTCTGATTCTTAAACCTGAACCTTCCTACAGTTGGTTTGTTGTGTTCCCTTGACAACGAGCAGCAGAGGAGACACTGCAACTTCCTGAAACATCACATTACTCAACGACTTCATTACCTGATCAGAGCTAAAAAACCACTTCTGTTCTCTGACTAAATCATGGAGGGGGGGGGGGGGGGGGGGGGGGGGGGTTCCTGGGCTTCCTTCAGCCCAGCAGGCCTCGGTCATAAACGCTGGTTCTTTTGTTCACACACAGTTGGCAGCAGGAGCATGAACAATACGAAGCCCCATAATGCACTGTGCTCTGAGGCTGCTGTCTGAACCACAGACATTAACCCTCTCATCTGTCAGCTACATGAACACATTAACCCTCTCATCTGCTGCGGCAGCCCTGATGATTAAAGTATCTGATCAATGATCAATAAGATCAAAGTTATATAAAGAGAACTGGACCAGTTTGTGACGGTCTGTGTTGTGGACTAATGTGAACCTGGTCCTGGACGTCACATGGGGATCAGGTCACCAGGTGAACAGCTGATCACAGAGTGAATCCAGGAATGTTCCAGATCATCAGTGTGAACAGGAAGTGATCAGTGTGACTCCTTCTTCTCTCTGATTGGTCGGTTTCCTCATGACCGACCTGCTGACACACTCTCTGTGATGACCGTGGAAGATTTGACACCTCCACGCCATTCACCACTGTCGTCACGGCGATAACCACAACACGCCGCCTCCTGACCGCGTGCTTCGTGTTCTCCACGCTGCAAAGCGTTGACTCCAGGGGGCGCGGTCTACTGACCTGAACTGGTCAACTCCATGTCTCTGGATCACTGTGACACTGAAGGTTCTGTTTCTCTGGAGCTTTATTCTGGAGGGACATCTCAGGAAGAAACATGTGGTTCAGGTCTGACTCAGGACTCTAAGGACCAGTTGTCTTCATCCACCTGCTGACAAACCACACTCACTGACTTCAACACCTGGACACACCTGGACACACCTGTCCCTTTCACCTCACTGCATCATTGAACCCCCCCATCAACTCTCCCCTCTCACAGTTTACTTCAGTTAAGGGTCTGAACACGAGGGTCTCCAAGTGTTGTTGCAGCTGTGTCAGGTGTGTGTGTCAGGTGTGTGTGTGTGTGTGTGTGTGTGTGTGTGTGTGTGTGTGTGCGTGCGTGCGTGTGTCACATTGTCATTGATGGACTAAAAAAAGACGTTGGTTTTTGTTCATTCCTGAATCATGTTGCCACTTCTCCTGCTTTAAACTCCACACCCCAAACACACACACACACTCACTCACACACACACACACACACACTCACACACACACACACACACACACACACACACACACACACACACACACACACAGAGGAGCCCCTCCTTGTAGAAACCTGGTAGGAATGTAACCAGAGGGTCACTGAACTATTTGGGTAAGGCTGCCTGTGTGTGTGTGTGTGTGTGTGTGTGTGTGTGTGTGTGTGTGTGTGTGTGTGTGTGTGTGTGCGTGTGTGTGTGTGTGTGAGCGTGTGTGTGTGTGTGTGTGTGTGTGCGTGCGTGTGTGCATGTGCGTGTATGTGCGTGCGTGTGCATGTGTGTGTGCGTGCGTGCGTGCGCGTGTGTGTGTGTGTGCGTGTGCGTGTTTAGGTTCACATCAGAGTCTTGGATCTGATCTCATTCAAGATTTGGTGTTTACGTGAAAACCCTAGTCATTCAGATCTCTGGTTCTGATCCTGATCCAGATTCTACCACAGCAGGTTCAAGGTTCTGTCTGAGTTCTCCAGACCCCACATCCAACCAAAAACCAGGATCTGGTTTTTGAAATCTGATCCTGAGCACAGAGAGGTCCAGGGTGACGTCTTCACATGAGATTCACTTTAATTTGACTAAGTTTAATTACCTGTAATTACCTGTTATTAACGTTGTGGAGTGTAAAAGTTAAAACACTGTTGGAGGTCAATAAACCAATAAACAGGCAGATAACATGTCACACTCCTTCTGTGTTCACTGCCCTTCAGACCGGGGGGGGGGGGGGGGGGGGCATTTTTAATCCTCTCCAACCACACTCTCACTGCTCTTCAAAATAATAGCTCTTTATTCTCCGTCCTCTCAGCCAATTAAAACATTTAAGCAGCAACTCCTTTGTTGAACAGCGTCAACCACTCGGAGGGAGAAGACCACGGAGAAGAAGGAGAGAAGAGGGTGTGACAGTTTGTTTTCTTTTGTTTGATAAACAACATGTTTATATATTTCAGGATGTTTGATTCACTAACTCTCTGATAACATATCAATACTAATATCAGATGTTTTACATCCTCACTGACAATTCAGTCTTTATCTGGAAACATATCAGAGACGTAAATTAAGATGTTCCTCAGGAGTTCCTCATGGTTCTGCTGAAGAACCTCTCTTGTTCTTCATCAACACTCAGCTGTACGAGCCAATCACAGCCTGAGACAAATGGTCACATGGTTTCATTAGCAGCACAACAGCAACAACAGGACACAGTGTCAGTCACAGGCCATGCCTCCATGTGAAAACTCAGATTTAAACTCCACACTGAGGCTCCTGGTGTCAGTCCACAGACCCTGAACCTGCTGCAGGGATTTGACCCTGTTCAGACACCGGGTCAGACCCTGACACTGGTGATCAGGTCTGGGTCGTGTTGGGGGGACTGGAGGTCTGGGCTCTGAGCCAGTCCAGATCTTCCAAACCAAACTCGGAGAAGCTTTTCTCTGAGGTCACGGTTAAACAGGAAGAGACAAACACAAACTGTTGATACAGAGCTGGAGGACTCCATTGTCTGAGAGTCATTGTGTGACCAGGGACCACAGACCCAGACACAGACCCAGACCCACTGCTCCGAGGTCTGAGGTCTGAGTTACATCAGTGTGACAATGAAGGGATCAGTGAAATATAAAAGCTTTGATCAAACTGTTCTGTGTATGTGATTTTTACAGTGTAGTGACATAAACTGGAACCAGAGACCAGATCAGAAACCTGGACCTGGGTCACGTTTCAGGACTCTACAAACTATTATATTCATTAATGATTATGCTGCTGAATTTATTTTCATCAATCGTTTACTAAACGTCAGAAAACGTCAGAAACTGTCTCACAGGCCGAGGAGATGGACTCAGCAAACGTTTGTGTTGTTGATCAACTGATGGATGAATGGACTGATCATGGCGGAGCCTGTTACACACTGTTTCCACAGTAAAGACGACGTGAGAACGAGCAGAGCTGTGGCTGCTGTTGAAACACTCAGATCTCCGCTGGCACAGAGTCTGACACGAGGATCCAGAGGATTCACAGAAGAAGGTAACAACGTTAGAGAAGTGGGAAGTGTGAAAGAAGAAAAGGAAATAAAAGAGTGTGAGGGCATAACAGGAAGGTGTGTGTGTGTGTTTAAAGTGTGTGTTCTCAGAAATGGAAGAAGAAGCAGCCGTGTGGTGACAAGGTCAACAAACCCCATGAAACAGAGAGTCAGCAGATTACAGCAGAGGGAAGTCAAGGACACTTCAGTGTCGACAGAGAAAAGAGGAAACTCTGAGTGTGACGGTTTTCATCAGGCGTGGTTCTTACCTGCTTTTCACACCACCAGTCGTTTCAGGTCGAGGAGAAGCAGAGCCGCACCACAAAAAGAGGAAAGAAGAAGAAGAGTTAGTGTCAATAAAATTACAGCACAGTGATTTAAATGTCAAAAAAGTCTGTTCATTCACCTGGAAACACAAAACAAGTTCATTAACGCGTTTTACTACTGGAGGTAAGAAAATATGAGACAGGGAGCAAACAGCTGATCAATCCATCGGCTGATCAACAGATAATTAATCAATCAATATGTTTTTGTCTGTTTTTCTTGCTCTGAAATTGTCATGAACTGAACATCTGGATCACTGGTCATGAACAGCTGTTTGAGGCTGCAGGTTCTGTGAGGAGCATTTCTATGAGTTTATCAACCAAACGATTGACTGATTCACGGAGACAATAATCAGCAGATAATCAATAATCACTCACAGCCTTGAGAACAGATCAGAGCTGTGCAGACACGATGAACCACAAGCAATACGCAGACTTTCATAAAGAAAGCAGAAGCTCTGCAGCCGAGACTTCTTCACTGCTTTAAAACAGGTTCCACTTCCACCAGGGTCTGGTCTCAGCCGAACCAGACCCGAACCAGACCCGAACCAGACTGAAACCCAGTTTGAACTTAAAGATGTGGCGGTGTCAAAATAAAAGTCTTCCACAAAACGGGACTTTAGACGTGAAGATCAAGAGTCATTTCTCACCAAACAAACTCTGCACAGTTTTCAGACAATTCACATCCTGTAACAGAATCTGTTTATTCAGGTTTAGTCCTCAGCGCTCTGACCCTGAGTCTGTAACAGTCTTCACATTAACTTCTAATAAATATAGAAATTCAGACGGAGGCAGTGTGGATGAAGATGAAGGTTTAACACCGTCGTTTTAACAGAGAAGTTTTACAGTGCAGATCAACTCCACTTCGGTGGAGCAGCTTTGTGTTGTTGTCGTAGTGACTGCTGTCCATTGACTTGAATGGGCTACAGTGCAGATACATCCAGGTTTGACTGAATTCTCTTCTGGTCTGTTGCACGGACACATAAGTCGGATGGTAATTATTGTCTGGTAGCGCTTGGATCGATTTGCATTTAACCCAGATTTCAGGACCAAAGAGGATTGTGGCGCGTCACTCCGACAGAAATGGGGACAGGAAGTCGTCTTATCGTCTTCGCTCTGTTATGAAATAAACATGTCTGCTGTTTCCCTCTGTCGTTCAGCTCAGACACAAATCGCTGTCTCCACTTTTCACTTCAGCTAACGGGCCAGACGTCCAGGACAAAGGAGGATCCTGAGACGTGGAGACCCCACTTCACCCCACCCCATCGCTACTGACACCCCAGGGCAGGCTGTGTCCACTGGGTCACCTAGTTCTGCCCCAGAGGGGGGGCTTCTTTTCCCAGGCTCATTAGAAGTCTGGAGGAGGGACGGGGGGTGGGGTGAGGTCAGGCCTGGTGGGACCATTAGTTTCAGGTGAACTGGTTTACACAAGGACTGGACAGACTCCCAGTACAACACTTAGCTTTACTCCTCAGTATAGCCTGTTAGCAAAGTTTATTATGATGTTAACTGATGTGTTAGCATGAAGCTAACATGCTATCACTGATTGTAGCCTGTTAGCAAAGTTTATGTTTGTTCACTGACATGTTAGCATGGAGCCTTCCATTAATAAACACTAAAGTTTATCTTATTAAGTTATTAGCATTAAGCATGTGCTAGGTTGTTAGCGCGTCACCCAGTGTTTGCTCCTCCTACTGGGAGCACTGGCATCACAGTGTTTTCTGTCCAGTGTGAACAAAAACACATGAAAATGTTTTAACCTACATCTCTGGCGGCGTCTGACCGGATTGGGGTGTTAGGTATCGATTGACCCGTTTCCGCCTGTTTTCCTGTCACATCATCATCATCTTCATCATCATCACTGTGGCTGAGTGAAGTGATCCAGACAAACAGGCTTCATGTGTGTCACATCGATCGCTCCCACCGACTGAAAACTGATCACACACACACTCACAGAGGAGAGGGAACCACACACACATCAATGACTTCCATTGAATCTGGTCCCTTTGAGCGAGGCACAAAGCCGGCCTTTCAAGTTCATCTGGACTGATGTAATAAAATTGACACATGGAGTCGGCTGAATTCTGGGGCGCCTGTTACCTAAACTCTCATTTCCAAAGCACTGTCACCTCCCCTCACTGCAAATGAATCAATTACAGAGCAGTATAATCCTGTTAGGGGGGAGATGAATGCATACCTCCCCGTTGGCAGGTGCTGGCAGGCTGAAGGGGCTTATTGGAGCAGGCGATATCAAAGCTGGGGGTTTTATCTGCCACATTAGAACCACTGCAAACCGGCGAGTACAAGCCGCTGTGCCTGCTCTCGCTGTCTTAGCCTACACAATGAAATACTATTCAAAATGGAGATGATAGAAACAAACATCACGCTGTGGGTCGGAGCTGCTGCTTTATTTACTCTGAATCTCTCTGGTTCCTTTAACTCTCCATCATCACCGTGTCCCTACTTCATTAACATGTGCTTCATTTATTATTTCACACCTGTGGAAACTCACTTTTACAATAAAATTCATTATAGTTTGAAAATTAAACTTATTTTAGATCTAAAAAAACATTAATTGACTCTGAGAGTCCAGGTTTTCAGGTTGTGGAACTAAAATCATAATTCTCTGTGATCCTCTACAGTTTTACTTTTAATGACAATTATAAAATCTACATCTACAGATTGTGTGATGGAGTCATCTGATCTTATGTAACTCCGCCCACTTCTCTAACAGTTTATTATCATGTCAGGCGTTTCAGGTAGATGAGGTCAGAGGTGACGCACCTCCCTCCTTTTTCTTTAAAATCAGCTGTTTGCGTTTGATTGTTGAAGCTCAGTGAAACTAAAAGTTTCTGTTCACTGATGTGAGTGTGAAGCTTCCTGCGGCAGAGACACCAGGTGACCTTCAGGTAACCTCAGCTGAGGACGAGCAGTCAAACTGCAGGTCTGTCGTCAGGTACAACTGTTGCTGTTGGAGGATACAGGGCAGCAGAGTGGGGGGGGGGGGGGGGGGGGGGGCGACCAACAATCCACCTCATTGTTTTGGCGGTGGCGGCGCTCCTGGGCGCGCTCAGCTCCGACACATTCACAAGGTCCAATCTGTCTGGCAGCGGCGGCCGACATTCTGAAGCACCTTGTCAGATAACTGCCCCACAGAGGAGGAGCCGGGGGGCAAATAATGAACCAACAATGACAGGGGGGGAGGAAGGGGGAGGCAGAGACAACAAGATGGAAGGAGAGAAAGAGATAGTGGGAGAAACATGAGGGAAGGGGGGACAACTAAAGCCCCTGCTCCTACCCACCCTGCCTCCCCCGTTCACCCCCCACCCCCCACTGTCGGCCCCCGGCTCACCCAGACCATTGTGCACCCGGGGGGGTTCAGGAGATAAATGGCCGCATGTTAACCACGTTTGACAGGCTGCACAAAAGGGGACACCTCGGGTCCCATGACGCAACCTGTACCCCCCCCCCCCCCAACACCAACATCACCCAAACACAGGAGGTGCAGGAGGACAGACCCAGAGTGGGATGGGGTTGAGTCTGCAGAACCACAGGAAGTGGATTTAAGGCAGTTAACACTTCATTGTTTCAGAATAAAAGCATCGGTCACAGTTAAGTTTGTCATGTAGAAACTTGTCACAGTGAAGCATCTCTCTGAGGATCTCTGATCTCACAATAAACATCCGATCCTTCATCGTCATTAACCATCAGCTGTTAGCATACTTCCCAGCATGCATTGTGTTTGGTTTATTTTCTGTGTGAACTCAAGGCTCTGAATCTGTCGTCTGAGATCATGACAACTGGTCTCTGGTCTCTGGTCTTTGGTCTTTGGTCTCTGGTCTCTGGTCTTTGGTCTCTGGTCTCTGCTCTTTGGTCTCTGGTCTCTGGTCTCTGGTCTTTGGTCTCTGGTCTCTCTGGTCTCTGGTCTCTCTGGTCTCTGGTCTCTGGTCTCTCTGGTCTCTGGTCTCTGGTCTTTGGTCTCTCTGGTCTCTGCTCTTTGGTCTCTGGTCTCTCTGGTCTCTGGTCTCTAGTCTCTGGTCTCTGGACTCTGGTCTCTGGTCTCTGGTCTCTGCTCTTTGGTCTATGCTCTTTGGTCTCTGGTCTATGCTCTTTGGTCTCTGGTCTCTGGACTCTGGTCTCTGGTCTCTGGTCTCTGGTCTCTGCTCTTTGGTCTCTGGTCTCTCTGGTCTCTGCTCTCTGCTCTTTGGTCTCTGCTCTTTGGTCTCTGGTTTCTGGATTCTGGTCTCTGGTCTCTGGACTCTGGTCTCTGCTCTTTGGTCTCTGGTCTCTCTGGTCTCTGCTCTCTGCTCTTTGGTCTCTGCTCTTTGGTCTCTGGTTTCTGGATTCTGGTCTCTGGTCTCTGGACTCTGGTCTCTGGTCTCTGCTCTTTGGTCTCTGGTCTCTGCTCTTTGGTCTCTGGTCTCTGGACTCTGGTCTCTGCTCTTTGGTCTCTGGTCTCTGGTCTCTGCTCTTTGGTCTCTGGTCTCTGCTCTTTGGTCTCTGGTCTCTGGACTCTGGTCTCTGCTCTTTGGTCTCTGGTCTCTGGTCTCTGCTCTTTGGTCTCTGGTCTCTGGTCTCTGGTCTCTCTGGTCTCTGCTCTTTGGTCTCTGGTCTCTGCTCTTTGGTCTCTGGATTCTGGTCTCTGCTCTTTGGTCTCTGGATTCTGGTCTCTGGTCTCTGGTCTCTGGACTCTGGTCTCTGGTCTCTGGTCTCTGGCTCTTTGGTCTCTGGTCTCTGGACTCTGGTCTCTGCTCTTTGGTCTCTGGTCTCTGGTCTCTGCTCTTTGGTCTCTGGTCTCTGCTCTTTGGTCTCTCTGGTCTCTGGACTCTGGTCTCTGCTCT
The DNA here is from genome assembly GCF_021018895.1 of Seriola aureovittata. NCBI lineage: Eukaryota > Metazoa > Chordata > Actinopteri > Carangiformes > Carangidae > Seriola > Seriola aureovittata. The sequence continues at coordinate 275,182 of NC_079374.1, read as the reverse complement.
TTGGTCTCTGGTCTCTGGTCTCTGCTCTTTGGTCTCTGGTCTCTGGTCTCTGGTCTCTCTGGTCTCTGCTCTTTGGTCTCTGGTCTCTGCTCTTTGGTCTCTGGATTCTGGTCTCTGCTCTTTGGTCTCTGGATTCTGGTCTCTGGTCTCTGGTCTCTGGACTCTGGTCTCTGGTCTCTGGTCTCTGCTCTTTGGTCTATGCTCTTTGGTCTCTGGTCTCTGGTCTCTGGACTCTGGACTCTGGTCTCTGGTCTCTGGTCTCTGGTCTCTGGTCTCTGGTCTCTGGTCTCTGGTCTCTGGTCTCTGCTCTTTGGTCTCTGGTCTCTCTGGTCTCTGCTCTCTGCTCTTTGGTCTCTGCTCTTTGGTCTCTGGTTTCTGGATTCTGGTCTCTGGTCTCTGGACTCTGGTCTCTGCTCTTTGGTCTCTGGTCTCTCTGGTCTCTGCTCTCTGCTCTTTGGTCTCTGCTCTTTGGTCTCTGGTTTCTGGATTCTGGTCTCTGGTCTCTGGACTCTGGTCTCTGGTCTCTGCTCTTTGGTCTCTGGTCTCTGCTCTTTGGTCTCTGGTCTCTGGTCTCTTGGTCTCTGCTCTTTGGTCTCTGGTCTCTGGTCTCTGCTCTTTGGTCTCTGGTCTCTGCTCTTTGGTCTCTGGTCTCTGGACTCTGGTCTCTGCTCTTTGGTCTCTGGTCTCTGGTCTCTGCTCTTTGGTCTCTGGTCTCTGGTCTCTGGTCTCTCTGGTCTCTGCTCTTTGGTCTCTGGTCTCTGCTCTTTGGTCTCTGGATTCTGGTCTCTGCTCTTTGGTCTCTGGATTCTGGTCTCTGGTCTCTGGTCTCTGGACTCTGGTCTCTGGTCTCTGGACTCTGCTCTTTGGTCTCTGCTCTTTGGTCTCTGGTCTCTGGACTCTGGACTCTGGACTCTGGTCTCTGGTCTCTGCTCTTTGGTCTCTGGTCTCTGGACTCTGGTCTCTGGTCTCTGGTCTCTGGACTCTAGACTCTGGTCTCTGGTCTCTGGTCTCTGGACTCTGGTCTCTGGTCTCTGGACTCTGCTCTTTGGTCTCTGCTCTTTGGTCTCTGGATTCTGGTCTCTGACTCCAGCAGAAAGTCCAGGATCAGAGGCGTCGGTCGGCCTCAGCTCAGAAGATGTTTGGGGCTGGGGGGTTGGTTCTGGTTTTGGTTGGGGGGTCTAACCTTTTCACTGCTGCTTCTTTGATGGCTGACAGGACTCACAAAGGCACCTGCCCCATCCCCGAGTGCCCCCCCCCCCCCCCTGACCTGACCAGCATTCCTGGCCTACAGGGGGTCCTCCCCATGGCTACCTTTACACTGCCACCCCCCCCCCCAAACCAAAGTCTGGTAATCTCACTGCAAACACGGCTGTTGCGGCTCACGAGACTTCTCACAGTTGCTCGCTCCGAGTTGACGACTGATGAAGCCCGTCACCGTGGGAACCAACAGGGAAGAAAATCATTAAAATGCATCATGGGACTGGAGGAGTGGGAGGGGCTCTTAGAGCAGAGAGGAGGCGGAGCCGGATGTCAGCAACAAATCAGAGGACTAGTAATCAGTTTTAATCTTCGTCATCATCATCATCATCATCTTCATCTTCATCTGAGTCTGTGATGAAGATGAGGGTCACTGACTGAGATGATGAAGATGATGCCGTTTTTATTTTATTATATTTTTTTATCTTTTATATTAATTTGAGAATTTCACACGACATGTTAAACCTACGGCGGCTGCGTTAAGGATTGAGCCTCAGTGGTAGGTGCTCTTCAGACTCATGTCTGAACTAACGTGTCGTCAACGGTTTCATTAAAGGTCAAAGGTCAAATAAACGACTCTTCTCCTCTGACTCAGGTCATTGTGATGTTGGTGTTTCACAAAGTTTATGGACATAAATATTTTCACTGAACAAAATGTTGTTATGAATATTTCAGCACTGTGGTAAAGACGAGTGAACACACACACACACACACACCGTCACGCTCGTTTCTCTGGATGAAAGACGTCGACCTCCAGCTGTCACCACAACAATGAGACGCTCTCAAAGAGAAGGAGTGACATCACCAAGGCCCCGCCCAGCCCACCTTCCCTGCCCCCTGACATTAACCAATCAGTCCTGTTTGGAATCATTGCTGCGGTGGTTGATTTTAAGATCTCAGGTCATGTGATCATCGTCCAGAAAATGGATAATGATGAGAACTGTAAAGACTCAAGACTTCCACGTGTTTCTCAGTCTTTCTCAACTTAATATAAATAAATAAGTCTGAGTTTAATAAACTTCATCTTTAAGATTTATTACATTATATTTTTTATCATTTAGAATTTTCAATGTTTTTACTATGATGTCATTTTATTTATTTTGTATTATTTTATTTATTTTTTAATTTTTAAGTTTATTACATATTCATACATATTTAGATTTTTAATGATAATAATTCATATTTTTCTTATTTCATTTTATTTTTATTCATATTCTTATTTGGTAATTACAATTTTATTTTGAGAAAAATATTCTTAAATCAAGAGTCACTTACTTAGCTTTTCCCCATGGCCCTCTTCCCCAGAGAAGAAAAGTGTGCTCCAAGTGAACCTGCAGATATTTATTGATATTTACAGTGTTACTGTTTATTGATATAACCCCTCCTCACCCCCACCCTCAGATCATGAGTCTTCCTCTCCAGTGAACCTGGGTCAGTGTTTTCTGACGGCTCTACACTCGCTCGTGGTTCAGGACTCGTCAGCGTCGTCTCTGAAGCTGGCGATGATGCGATGATGCGTTGGTGGTAGCTGCGGCTCTGGACTCACCGAGGCTGCGGAGGTGGAGAAGTTTCCTTCAGACCGGACTCTGAGGAGCGGCTTTGACAGGAGTGTCAGCTCAGATACCTCAGACCAGAGGTCAGTCCAGCAGGACTCCCCCCGAGGCGACCAGCCTCACCGAGCAGCGCTCCTCTGCCTCATCACTTTAATTGGTGGATCTGTGACCAGGAAGTGGTGTCCGCTCATGGCGGCCTGAAACCCTGCTGAACTGATCTGGCCTGAGGAGGTTTTCATGAGAGTCCGAGAGGAGGAAGGTGAAAGAATTTGAAACTGTCCACAAGACACAAACTCTGACAGACAGGAAGTTAGACTGAGACCACTTCAGACCCAGTTCAGACCCGGTTCAGACCAGGTTTTTGTCTGGAAAAAGAAAATGGACCAAAGTGAGCCAGTTTCTTTAATACATGACAACATCGTTCATCTTGAATCTTTGTTTTATGGTGAAGATGATGATGATGAAGATGAACTTCACCTCCTTGTTGACACGTTTTAGAAACATGAGTCAACAACCTCAAGTGACCCCTCAGAAACCACTGAATACCCATGATCCTTTTCACCACATCCTCATTCACCTGTTATTAAGAGACACAGCTGCTGAAACTGAAAGCTCAGATGTCTGAGCCTCCTCGAATGCAACATCAGGTCACTCACACCTGCTCCACACCTGTACCTGTGCACTGCTGCCATGAGACGTTCAGTGTTCACCGGGAAACAAAGTCTTCATGACAACAGGCAGCAACAAAACTAGATCAAACTGACTTCAAACAGATGCACAGGGGTGGGCGGGGCCTGCAGCCGTGGACAGAGGTGTGTGTGTGTGTGTGTGTGGGGGGGGGGTGTTCTGGGAGGGTTGACTCATTCGGCCGTACGCTGGCGGTCTGGACACACAGATGTCATGACACCTTAATCCAGCCATCCGTTATTGATTGTTCCATGTGTGGTGACCTTGCCGCAGGAGCTCGGCCAATCAAACGAACCATTTCTGTGAGGGAGGGGCCAAAGAGAACAAGTGTGACAGTAGAAACTCACAGTGAACTGAACAGGTCTACTCTTCTGATGGACCCGGTTCTGGACTAACGTCAGGTGAATAACTGAACACATCACAAAGACAATCCTGACAAACTAACTGCTTTCATTCATTTCATTCGTTTTTAACTCACTGAACGTCTTAGGTCCAATCGAACCTGAACGCATCATGGACTGAAAACACAACAAATAATAATTATTTTATATTTTCATACGGATAAAGTGAAATTAATAATTAATAATCAGACATTTGATGCTTTTTAACTTTTTTAGGTCACAGCTGGAAACTCATCTGTTCCTACTTGTATTCATTCATCAGTATAGTTGTAGTTGTAGTAACAGTGCCCCCCCCCCCCCCCCCCCTGTTGTCTCTGCAGTGACGTACCTCGGCTCTGACCTTGATGAATCTCTGTGTTTAGGCTAACGGCGACAAAATGTCACCGGGCGGCTCAGAGCTCACTCATGAAGAAAATGTGCACATGGCACCATGGGGGGTGGGGGGGGGGGGTCGACAATACACGCATGTCAGTCACCTTGAAACATCACAAACACTAGAGGAGTTTTACACCAACACCATTCCACTGCACAGAAGCATCATGGGAGGCGTAGGAGACGTCTGAGGAGTTTTTGTTGTTGGTGGCACAGAGACGAGCTTTGTGTCAGCAGAAGAGACCGAGGAAGAGGAAGGAGAAGAAGACGAAGAATAAGAAGAGCAAAAAGAAGACGAGAACAAGGAAGAGGAAGGAGAAGATGATGAAGAAGAAGAGTGTGACTCCCCTCCCTCAGTGACAGATGTTAGAGGAGGAGTAAATCTGTGGAGGAGGCTGACGGACTGGTTGGGGGGGGGCTGTTATGACTTAATGAGCGAGCTTAAAGAGGGGGGACTGGGGGGGTCAGGTTTGGGGGGGGGTCTGTAGATGTAAACAGAAGTAAGTGTTGAGCTCATCACAAACAACTGGAAACTGAAGAATCTGAAGATTCAATATGAAAAATAATAAAATTCAAAAACAAGAACCAGAATGAAGGAAAAATCTGAAAATGTCCAGAAAATAAAAAAAGAAACAAGCTGGAATCAATAAAAATGAAAAACAGAGAAAGAAAACACCTAGTGAAAAACTGATAACTAAAAAGGAAATACAAACATCCTCATTACGTCGGAACCAGAGAAGAAGAAGAATCTGAAACGACGAGAAAATAATTAGATAAAAACATCAAGAGAAAAATGTATAAAAAGTCTAAAACATTAAACGATAAATCTGGAACGACATTTACTCATAATACTTATATGTGACTGTGATGTCACCATCACATTATGTGTGTTTTATTTTGGAGGGGTGGAGTGGTGGTGGGGGTATTAACCAGACCACTTCCTGTTGTTAAGATAATATGTCTGAACAAAGGGCCCCTTCTTCCGAGAGTGGGGCCCCGGCTCCTCCTCCACTGTCCAACCAGAGGTGTTTGGTGAAGTAAATCTGCCTAAATCCTGGGGGGCGAGTGAGGAGGAGGGAGGGGGGTGAAGGTGAATAAAGATAATCTGCTTTTCTTCACAATAAAACGTCTCTGAGAGGAGGAGGAGGGAAATTAGGAATTCATATCACATGGTGCATTTTCTACTTGATTCCTGACCTGTTTCACGAGCAGCTGAGTCCAACACAAAGCTGCAGCAGTAAGGGGCCTGGGGGCCCTTGGGGGCCACCGAGGGCCCCCTACAGGCCCAACATGGAACAATGCTATGTGGAAGCTGGTTTTACTTTTACACTGAAAACATAGAGAGAACTTTTATTTTTGACGTCAACAAACGGGAAAATTCTCAAAACCACTCAGAAAAATGTAGAAACCAGCTGATTGATGAAACCAGAAAACAGCGATTCTCAAAAACTTTTTTTTATAAAAATCATCATATTATAGAAATGATCTGGAAACAACAAGAAATCTGTGAAACCACGAAAGAAAACTAACTAGAAAAACTCAAGAAAACGGAGATTTGTAAAATCCAGAAAATGGAAAAATAAAATTCCTGAAATCAGGAAACACCTGATTCATTAAAAAATAATGTCTCACTTCTATCAACAGTTATTCTGGAAATGACAAGAAATCTGTGAAACCATGAGAGAAAACAAACCAAAATCTCAAGAAACGGAAAAAAAAAATCCTGAAACCAGAAAACAGACAAAAACCAGCTGATTCAACCAAGAAAATGAACCTTCACTTCTTCCTACAACGATTATTCTGGAAACCACAAGAGAAAACAAACTGAAATCCAGAAAACGCAAAACTAAAATTCCTGAAAATGGAGAACAAACGAAGAAAAAAATTACGAAACTGTGAGAGTGAAAATAACAGAAAGAAATCCTAGAGAAAGATTTCATGGTGTAAAAATAAAAAATGTGAAACCATTGACCTGAATTAACGATCAGGGTGAGACGCCGCTCTGAATGAGGATGACTGACAGAAAACCGAAACAGGTTTTAGTTTAAATGTGAAACACTGAAGACGTTCATCAGTCTGAACAGATTCACTTCATCATCTCTCTTTCTCTCTAAGTCTTTCTTAGTGTCTCTCGTCCGTCAACTATCTCTGTCCGTCCATTAGTGTGGGGGTGGGGGTCATGGTGGTGGTGGGAGGGTTTATATAGGGCACATAGACAACACACACCTTCCCTCCACCTTCCATCCTCCTCTCTTTCTTTCTTCATCTCCTCCCCTCTCTCTTTTCTTTCTTTTCATGTGGGACGCGGCAGCGAGCGAGCGAGCGAGCGAGCGAGCGGCCCCGGCGGCGGTGAGAGGGTCTGAATGGTGATTAAGACGGAGGAGAGAGGAGCTGCTTTTCTTTGTTCTGCCCTGAGGGAGGTGTTTACTGAGGGGGGGCAACATGGCGGAGCAGATATGAAAGGCATTCAGGTCAGAGAGAATGACAGCGACAGAGACACACACACACACACACACACACACACACAGTTAAACGTTACAGTCAAACTTTATTAACACAAACATCAAATGTGACACAGATCGGCGTCTTCAGTTGACACTGAATTTAAGCCTGAAACGAAGCAGAACTTGAACGGCAGGTCATGATGACATCACGGCGTTCACTCTTTTTATTTAAACCTGCAGAAGACGACAGAGTGGGACACACACCAGCTCCACACGAGGAAAACACACCACCATCAGAGAGGAACACAACCGGGCTTCGTCTTACAAGCCGCTCGTTTCAGTCAGGACAGAAAATCAACGACAAACAAAATGATTTCTGTTGAACCAGGTGAGAAAATCTCAGGTTTCATCTCTGGGATTTTTGTCAGAGTGAGATCTCCGTCTCTGGATCTTGAAACCAGCTGATTCAGTTAAGAAAATCATTTGACACTTCTTCTTCTTCTGTCAACGATTATTCTGCACATGACAAGAAATCTGTGAAACCAGCAAAAATACAAATGCAGAAAACCTCCAAACCACCACATCTTCATCAACAACATGACGCAGTCTGCTCCACATCACTCTGTCACTGGTCATGTGACCTCAATGTTCCTTCTACAGGTGAACAGATGCGGATCGTCACACAGACCCAGACCAGGTCTCTGGTTCAGGTCCAACTGTCAAACACAGTCTGAGAAAGACTCAAGTCTCTGAGACTTCAGACCCTCATCATGTATCCTGTCTGAGACCATCTGACCACACACACACACACACACACACTATATATATACAATCCTCGTCCACTTTATTAGGGACAATCTACAATCTAATCCAGATTATAAATCCAGAACCCTTCAGGCAGAGACCTAGTTCAGCGGACTGACGTAGAGTCCTGATCAGAGGCTCACGTATCAGTTTGACTGAAGGTTCAGACCCGGACTCTGTGGTCCAGTATCGTGGGTCTGAGTCCAGCTGCAGCTCAGACCGTAGACCTGGTCCTGGGTGGAGACAGTAAACAGCAGCAGAGCGTCGTCTCGCTGGACAATGACACGGCTGTGAGACATGTGGCATGAATGGTACAGCAGGAGCCTGACACGGCTGCAGGAGACCAGACTCCTCCTCCAAAACCAAGACCTCCTCCTGCAACACCACTAACACCACCACGGCTGCTGCTGGAGGAATCAAACCTGTGACGCTGCACAGAAACACCTTCACTGCAGTGAGTCTGACAGTGTGTGACTCTCAGCTGGTTGGTCTTAAACACAGTGACCAGAACCAGGAGTGGAAGAGAGTCCTGGTCCTGGTCTCCTCCTCTGGTTTTTATTATAATAAAATCAACTTCAGTCAAAACGACATAAAACTAAAATTTATATTAAAAAAATATTTTTTTTTTTTCAGTGTGAAGCAGCAACTGAATTTAAACGTGTCCAAGTTTCTCCACCGTCACATTACAATATATATTTTATATATGTATATATATATATATATATATATAATATATACACACACACACTATAATACTAACCACTGTAACAGACCTTGTATTTCACTCAAACTGATCATTTCATTTACACACAACCTTCGACTCTGAGTCTGAAATAAACCTGGACAAACCTCAGAGAAACAAACGCACTCAATTTAATAGTTCACACTTTCCCTAGAAGTCATCTGGACTCTGCTGGACTCTACCGCACTTTAAAATGAACTGCTTCTTCTTAAACTTCAGATGAACACGGAGCTTCCACCCAACTTCCCGCAGTGAACGGAGGATTTTAGAAACAGCTGGATGTGACGGACAGACGTCCAGAGGTGGAGGAGGCCAGCCGGTCCTCAGAGATCCTGTTACACCAGGCCCTAATCTGACCCCCCTCACCCCACTCCCTCCCTCCTGCTTCACCCTCCTTCAACAACCCCCCTGGGACCCCTGAGAGGAGGAGACGGAGCCGCATCCCGGGACGAGGAGAAACCACAACGACGTCACAGAGAAACATTTAAATTCACATGTAATCCAGAGATTTAACATGTAACTGACAGGAAGTTCAACACTGATCAACCGTAAATGTATCCCCCTTAAATTCATTCACATTTAATTCATTTATGTTTGTGATTTATTTTATTTGCTGAAATAAATATCAGTGATTTTAAACTGTAGAACGTTAATTATTTTCATCATCAGAAAGATTCAGTTACCTGTTTTAAATTCTTTAGTTTGTATTTAAATGACGGACTGAGTCTTTACATTTACTGAGGCCTTTAAACGTCTCCATGGTGTATTTACAGACACACAAATAAAAACGTCGAGAGAAACTGCCGCGGCTTCATGATGAAGCAGCAGCTGCAAGACTCGATCCTGCGACACAGACTTTAAATGATCTGAGCTCAGCTCATTTAATGACGCAATTCATTAATAAAATTGATTCAAATTAAATTCTTTTTGTCGCTGAACTAATAAATAAAAAGAGGATGTTTGAGGTTAGTGAGTTTGTGATCTTCCTCCTCTTCCTCCTCCCGTGGAAACAAACAGGAAAATAAAACAACATGAAAATGTTTCTGTCATTTTCATTTCTCACAATTAAACTGAATATTATTATTAATATTAATATTAATAATGATATTAATAATAATAATAATAAGAAGAAGAAGATTTAATACAAATTAAACTAGAATTTGATCTAATTTTTAATGAATAAAAGAAGCTGTTTCTGGACTGTTTGTTGTTCGCGGCTCTCCGTGACAGTTCTGAGTCAACACACACGCACATACACACACGCACACACACACACTCACACTCACCAAACACACACACACACACACACACACACACACACGGAGGGTCTCAGGGACACAAAGTGACCGTCGTGCTAAAGTGTTTTCCCGCGGGAAACAGCAGCTTGAGGTCAGACGTTTAGACTCACGAGCCGCGGATCCACAAGTCTGCACGCGGAGTCCGGATCTAACGGTTTTTCCTGTTTGAGTCTGAACTCAGACCTCCTCCTCCGCCCGGCGGGTCCCGGCGGGTCCCGCGGGGTCCCGGCTCCGCTCCATCACACACCGACCCCCGCAGGCTCCACACTCTCACCCCCACCCCCACCCCCCTCCCTGCAAGCTCCACACCGTCCCGTTAGAAAACTTTCTGAGTGTTTTGTCGCCGACAGACGGGGACCTCCCGGGCCGGGCCGGGCGGGGACAGCCCAGTGCGGCGGAGTTTGCGGGAGTTGTTGCGGGGCTGTGTGTCGGTGTGTGTCGGTGTGTGTCGGTGTGTCTTACCGTTCTTCCTCCGAGGGTTGGCCTGTTTGCGCCTCTTGCAGCGGGGACCCTCCGCCATGATCTCCTGCTTCATTGATAAGTCAGTCCAGTCCGCATGGGCTCCTCGATCCGGCTCCGCTCCGCTGCTCCCCGCTCCCTGACAACCAGCACACACAAAGTAAATCCCAGACCCAGACCCCGGACCCAGATCCCGGACCTGACTGTACTCAGCACTTTGAGAAAGTTAAAATCCAATTAAGTCAAAGTCTCCGAGTTTCTTTGTTTTTAGTTTGTTTGTTTTGTTGGAGACCGTGCACCGAGCGCACCGCCGCCCCGCGTCCCCGTCCGCCTGATCTCTGATGAGAGGAGCGTCTCTGCTGGTCTGACAGAGGAGGAGGAGGAGGAGGAGGAGGAGGAGGAGGAGGGCGGACACACACACACACACACACACACACACACACACACACACACACACACACACACACACACACTCCTCCTCTTCCACTTTTTGACATTAAACTTGTTGATTTTTGACGCGTCTGTTTTCCGCACGCGGTCTGCGCCTCTGCGTTTTTCTGCGCGTTAAAATGTGTCAAAGTTCACCTGAGCGGCCTGACCGCTCCTGGACCACTCATCGATACGTCTATCAGCAATATATTGGTGACGGGCTCGTGCGTGTGGCGGGAATGTGTGCTTATATAAGCTGTGGTGAAATTTAGGCCTGTTGTTGTGTAACCATGAAACCGCATCAAATATGAAGAAGATGAGACCAGGTGACCCCCCACCCCCCACCTGCTGTCTCCTCACATGTTCAAGTGTCTCATGTCTACACCCGGACCCGCTCCCGGACCCACACACCCCGCTTCATTCCCCGTCAGCTGTGGATGTGTGAGCGGGGAGCGGCAGCAGCGGGACGCGGGGACAGACGTTTCCTCTCCGGCCTGCCTGCCTCCCTCCACCCGCCGTCATCTCTGGAGAAAATCACCCCTCCCCGCCCCCTCCCGCCCGGTCCAGAGAGATAAAACACTCTCTTCTCTCTCCATCCAAGCAACACCTAGGGCTGCGGTGAGCAAGCGGGAGCGCGCACCTCTCCTCTCCTCACCTGGCGGCAGGTAAAGCAGCACAGGTGAACCGCGCTTTGATTGGCTCCTGAAAGAAAACAAGCAGAGGGGGGACGGGGGGAGCAGAGGGAGCGGGTACCTACCGGAGACAGTCCGTGTCCTCCCGCTGAAGAGAGAAGCAACGACGAAGAGGAAAGTGCTGCTGCGGCGCGTGCACCCCCTCCCTAAAAAATAAAAAACCTGGACGGGGTCTCGGAGGGTCCCGGTGAGTCCCGGAGAGTCCCGGTGTAGGAGCAGCGCCGCGGCCGGGAGGGGAGGCTCGGTCCGGGCGACAGGTCGGGACTGATCCGGTGTGTGTGTGACGCCTCCCGCCGGAGCCTGTCACACAAACAGGCGCGAGACCTTCTAGCACCACGCGCCACCTATCTTCACGCGGAGGGATAATTGAGGAGTGTTTCCCGCCTCCTCCTCCTCCTCCTCCTCCTCCTCCTCCTCCTGCTCCTCTGATCTGGATCTCTTTGTCTCTCATGAACCGAACGGTTCTGGTCTAAATGAGCAGCTCGTGTCGGAACACATCGATCTGCTCAGACCAAAACAAACGGGAGCGCCTAGCTCCTGATTGGCTGACACAGGTAGATTACCTCACACAGGTAGTTTACCTGAGCAGGTGAAGCCTCTTATCTTCCCGCGCTCTGTCCTTCTCTCTCCGCAGGGAGAAGAGAGTCAGGAGCATGCGCAGACTGCTCGACCGAGCAGATGTGGGTTTTCTGTGTGAACAGGTGTAACACGGACTGACGTTTGTTCTGTCCAAATACATACACATCCGGAGTTTGATTGACAGATGAAATGACCTCAGGTCAGATTTGAATAAATACTAAATAATATATTTTATTTAATTCAAAAAATGAAAATATATTTACAAAATATTTTTAAAAATATTTATTAAAAAATACATGTAAATAAAAACGGTTTATTAAAATATATACATTAATGACAATCGTTAAAAAAAACTATAAAAAATAACCTCAACAAAATTAGTTTCCAAAAATAGAAAAGAAAAAAAACAATAAACCAAAACAGAGAAATAAAATGTAAATGACAAATGAAATTAACTGTAAAACAATATTTATTTTACATTATAACATATATAATTCTAAATACCACACCCATAATTATTTAAATATAATAGAATGTTAAAAAAATAAAACCTAAAATGATTAGATAGATAGATAGATAGATAGATAGATAGATAGATAGATAGATATACTTACTACTAAAAAAAATTAAAATGATTAAAATTAAAATGAAGTCAATTAAATACATTTATAATAAATACAACGTATCAATTTAAAAATGATAAAATATATTTTGAAAATTGAAAATGTCAGTCATTTAAATAAATAATAAATATAGAAAAAATTTTGCTTGACAAACTTTTCAATAAGTCAAATATATTTTGAATATTATGAATAAAATTTATTTAAAAGGTAAAAAAACACTTTAATAACGGCAGTTTATAAATAGATAAAACATTTTAAAAAACCCACTGAGTGTTGTGGTCGTACCTGCAGGGAGATTATTACACCTGAGTTTAAATATTATTTACAAACACATGTAAATATGATCAGGCAGGTAGACTGTCATCCTGTTCAAACCTACACCTTCAAATTAAAGATTTTCTGTCAAAATAAAAGTCCTGCATCAGGCCTCACAGAGCAGTTCTGATGGTGAAATTTCAAAATAAAGTTCCCAGATCAGTTTGAGTGTTTGTTCACCTCTGAGGGAAAAACAAAGAGGAAGTGAGAAACCTGCTAAAGGTTTGTCATCCACTCATCATGTGACCACACACACACACACACACACACACACACATACACACACACACACACAGTGTGTTGTTGCCTCAGCTGTGTTACAACATGACGAGTTGAACAAACAGAAACATTAAAGGTGACAGATGAAGTTCACGAGAGGCCGACAGAAAGCTGCTGAGTCACTGTCCTGACTCACCAGGCAACAACAACAACAACACAATTCAAAACTACACTATACACAACTACAGTAGATCACACTGATAAATGATAAAGAAACAACTGAACATGTTCTTTCGTGACCTAACAACAAACGTCAGAGGTCAAAGGTCAGAGCTTTAACTCCATCTCATGGTCTTCATCTGTAAGTGGATCATGTGACCATATGATGAAAACCTGAACTGGAACCAATCACTGCTCAACAAGACGTGTCAGACATGTCACAGATGAGATAATAATAATAATAATGATAATGATAATGATAATATTAATAATAATAATAGTAAAAATAATGAAGCAGATTATTCATTATCCTGCTAATGACTATAATTCCTTTATATACGATTTTATTTCAGGCTGTACGGTGGTGCAGTGGTTAGCGCTGTCGCCTCACAGCAAGAAGGTTCCGGGTTTGAGTCCCGGCTCGGCCGTGGGATCTTTCTGTGTGGAGTTTGCATGTTCTCCCCGTGCCAGTGTGGGTTCTCTCCGGGTTCTCTCCGGCTTCCCCACAGTCCAAAGACATGCAAAATGGGGACTAGGTTAATTGGATACTCTAACCATAGGTGTGGCTGTGAGTGTGAATGGTTGTCTGTCTCTATGTGTTTGCCCGGTGACGGACTGGCACCTGTCCAGGGAGTACCCGCCTCTCGCCCGAAAAGATGCTGGGATAGGCTCCACCCCCTAGAGACCCTACTAGAGGATAAGTGGTAGAAAATGAATGAATGTTTTTATTTTTAATGGTTTTGATTCTCAAAACTTAAACATTCATAACAATTTGATCAATATTATTAACTAATATCTTCAAATGTTTGTTTATTTGTGATAAATGTAAAATATCAAATCAATACAATTTTATAGATTTTGTTTAGTTAGAATTTTTAAAGCATAAAAATAATTAACAATACACAAACACACACACACACTGATCCAGAGTCAGTCAACATGAACAGTAATCTGTAATCTGCAGATATCTCTGTAATAATGCTCTATGTTACACAGAGTGGGGGTTCACATTTGGTCTGTGGTCATGACTCAGAGTGTGAAGGTGTGACAACCTTGACAGACACAGGTCAGGTGACCTTTGACCTTTACAGTTGGGTCTGTTTCATAAAGGGGGGGTTGGACATGGTGGGAGGGAGAGGGGCGAGGCTGTTAGTCATGGATCAGTTTCACTTCAGGATTCAGTGAAAACATCTGATTTCAACACGTATGATGCAATAAATGTCTTGATTGACCTGAACACGCCCACTCACCTGTCACCTGTCAGGTATGATGTGAGATACAAGACATAAAGTAATAAAACCTGAACAATAAAATCCTGAAATCAAAAATTACATCCAAGAAAAACAGTCACATCAGAACATGGGTACTTGAACTCATCATGGTACCTGAACTCACCATGGAACATGAATTCACCATGGCACTGACTGATGGTCATGTGATCACCTGATTGGTGTCATGTGATCAACTCCTCTCGTACAGGTGGATGATAATCTGTGGTCGAGACATTTGGATTACCTTAATCTGTGTTGTGTGTGGGGGGTATTAAAGGGGGTGTTGGGGGGGTTTAAAGGGGTATTACACAAATCACAGTATAAGTGTTCCCATTAGGCTTACAGCTGCGGGGGGGGGGGGGGGGGTGTCACATCTGTCTGAACCCCGTCTTTCTCTCTGTCATCCAGTGAAACTTGTGTTTTCAGTTTTAGAGCTTTGTGTGTCTGTTGTGCTTGTGTCACATGTGAAGACCATACTGTAACACACCACACAGGTGAGCTCTCAGGCGAACTCTCAGGTGAACTGTGTTCAGGTGTGAAGTTTACCTGTTTTTTATTAGCTTTTATTAGATTTCAAAAGATTGTAAAGGAAGTGAAGAAACACATGATGTTTAAATGTGACCTGAGAAAAACTAAAGATAAATGAATTTTTCTAAACTTAAAGGCCGCTCAGTGTTTCACAGCACAGGTCACATTCACACATTCACACATTCACACATTCACACATTCACACATTCACACATTCACACCACAGGTCACATTCACACATTCACACATTCACACATTCACACATTCACACCACAGGTCACATTCACACATTCACACATTCACATATTCACACATTCACACATTCACACATTCACACATTCACACATTCACAGCACAGGTCACATTCACACATTCACACATTCACATATTCACACATTCACACATTCACACATTCACACCACAGGTCACATTCACACATTCACACATTCACATATTCACACATTCACACATTCACACATTCACACATTCACAGCACAGGTCACATTCACACATTCACACATTCACATATTCACACATTCACACATTCACACATTCACACCACAGGTCACATTCACACATTCACACATTCACACATTCACACATTCACACCAGAGGTCAAATTCACACACTCACTGGGGGTGGGCATGATTAATCGATGATCAATAATTGATTTTTAGGAATTTTGTCGATCACGTGTAATCTGATCGATCTAACGTGTATCAATGAGGGTGTGTTGTGTTGTGTGTCTTGAAGCGATGCAATGAATTTCACTACGTGGCAGCAACCAGCCGCAGCATAATTTAAATTGTCAACAGAGAGAAATGAAACTCAGCTGGCGGCGTGCGGGTTGCCGTAGACACCGCAGGTGAACAGGAAGAGAGCAGGGCGAAGTTTGGCGTGGGAACATTTTGAGCTGAAAAATAACGAAGCTCATTGTAAACATTGCAACGGCGTGTATAAGCGCCGTAGCTTTGGCTTGTTATTTGTGAAGAGGTTTGGCTCAGAGCCTCGGGCTCCGCTGCCTTTAGGAGCGCTAAATATCTTTTTGTTCTGTTTAATAGTTAAAAATGTTAAATGTTCACTGCTGTGTTTAATAAACTATAATTTCTTCTTGGAAAAAAGATTTCATTGAGGGAAAAGATATTGTCGCTAGTATTTTCTGCCAGAGGCATTTTTTAATATAAAAAATGTATAATTAATTGATAATGGATCGTTAATTTTCCTTATGATCGATCAAGGAAATTTCTTCAAGTGCCCATCCCTTACGCTCACCAACTCACACATTCACAACCGGTTTTAACAACAGTGACAGTCAGTAATGAACCAAGTATAACTCATAATCAGACATTAGTGAAATGTCCACTGGTCTCAGGTCAGCCCCCCAGGTCAGCCCCTCCCTCCGGGAGCCCGAGCTGCCGATCAGATACCTGAGGAGGAAACATGAGTGTGAGGAGATTAGAGCTCAGTGAAGTGTCAGAGTGTCAGAGAGGAGGAGGCTGGTGGTGACAGGAGGAAGTGACTGTGACCACTGATAGTTTAACACAGAGGACGACATCAGGCTGTCAATGAGCTGAAATATGAGTCCACATATGAGGACCGTCCTCCACCAAGAACCAAACCAGCTTTGACTCTCAAAGCTCCAGAGTTAGAGACAGAGACAGGACGTTCAATTCACTTCCTGTCTGCTCTGCAGGTAAACAGTTGTGTGGATCTACAGGGGGTTTCAATCTCCAGACATGTTCCACCTGTTTCTCTGCCTCTACCTTCTTCTTCTGTTTCTTTGTAATGAATGACTTTGTATCACTTTGAGCTCCATCTCTTGTGTGAAAAGTTTTCTTTAAATAAAGTTATTACTATCATTATTATTGTTGTTATTATTATTATTAGATCCTCAGTGTGAGCTGCAGCAGTGTCTCTGACTGACTGTAAATAAAATACAGCTGCAGGAAACCTCTGTCAGATGCCAGTTCATCCGCCTACCTGACTCACTGTTAATCCAACAGACCCCTCTCTCTGATGAATGGACCCTGCCGACCTTTCGTGTCCACATTTTGACATTCATCATGGCTGGGGAGGATGGACTCTGACGGGCTTTGTCCTTTTAAAAAGAGATGGAGCAGAGTTTTTTAATGTGAAGCTGAAATGTTTGACTCTGGATTAGTGTGAGTGGCTCAGTGTGAGCCTCGGGCCAGGATTACTGAGTACCTGTGAAAAGCCTGTCAGGTAGATTGAACAGGAAGCTGTGATGAGAGGAGGATAACTGGAGGAGGAGAGCGGAGGAATCTTATTCCTCCTCTTTAATCCAGCCTGCAGAGGAGTGAGTGGGATCACACTCAATAACAGTTTGTGTGTGTAGACGAAGGACGATATCATCATCATCAGCAGCAGCAGGAAGACGAGGAGGCATCAGAGAACAGCTGCTGCTGGAGGCCAGAATGATATCCACAGGCTAACAGGCTAACAGACTAACAGACTAACAGGCTAACAGACTAACAGGCTAACAGGTTAACAGGCTAACAGGCTAACAGACTAACAGGCTAACAGACTAACAGACTAAAAGACTAACAGGCTAACAGACTAACAGACTAACAGGCTAACAGGCTAACAGACTAACAGACTAACAGGCTAACAGACTAACAGGCTAACAGGTTAACAGGCTAACAGGCTAACAGACTAACAGGCTAACAGACTAAAAGACTAACAGGCTAACATACAAACAAACTAACAGACTAACAGACTAACAGACTAACAGACTAACAGGCTAACATACAAACAAACTAACAGACTAACAGACTAACAGGCTAACATACAAACAAACTAACAGACTAACAGGCTAACAGACTAACAGACTAAAAGACTAACAGGCTAACATACAAACAAACTAACAGACTAACAGACTAACAGGCTAACAGGCTAACAGGCTAACAGGCTAACATATAAACAACCTTAACAGACTAACAGGCTAACAGGCTAACAAACTTAACAGACTAACAGACTAACAGGCTAACAGGTTAACAGGCTAACAGGCTAACATACAAACAAACTAACAGACTAACAGACTAACAGGCTAACAGGCTAACAAACTTAACAGACTAACAGACTAAAAGACTAACAGGCTAACATACAAACAAACTAACAGACCAACAGTCCAACAGGCTAACAGGCTAACAGGCTAACAGGCTAACAAATTTAACAGACTAACAGACTAACAGGCTAACAGGCTAACAGGCTAACATATAAACAAACTTAACAGACTAACAGACTAACAGACCAACAGGCCAACAGGCTAACAGGCTAACCGGCTAACAAATTTAACAGACTAACAGACTAACAGGCTAACAGGCTAACAGGCTAACATATAAACAAACTTAACAGACTAACAGACTAACAGACTAACAGGCTAACATACAAACAAACTAACAGACTAACAGGCTAACAGTCTAACAAACTTAACAGACTAACAGACTAACAGGCTAACAGGTTAACAGGCTAACAGGCTAACATACAAACAAACTAACAGACTAACAGGCTAACAGGCTAACAAACTTAACAGACTAACAGACTAACAGGCTAACACACAAAAAAACTAACAGACTAACAGGCTAACAAACTTAACAGACTAACAGACTAACAAGCTAAAAGGCTAACATACAAACAAACTTAACAGACTAACAGACTGACAGGCTAACAGGCTAACATACAAACAAACTATCAGACTAACAGGCTAAAAGACTTAACAAGCTAACAGACTTAATAGACTAACAGGCTAACAGGCTAACAAACTAACAAACTAACAAACTAACGGGCTAACAGGCTAACAAGCTAACATACCAACTGGCTAACATGCAAACAGACTAACAGATTTAATACACTAACAGGCTAACAAGCTATCAGATTAACAGGCTAACAAACTAACGTACTAACAGGCTAACTGACTAACAGGCTAACACGCTTTGAGACTTAACAGACTAACAGGATAAAAGACTTAACAAGCTAACAGACTTAACAGACTAACAGACTGAAAGACTTAACAAGCTAACAGACTTAACAGACTAACAGGTTAACAGGCTAACAAACTAAAAGACTAACAGACTTAACAGGCTAACATGCTAACAGACTGAACAGGCTAACAGGCTAGCAGACTTAACACACTAACAGGCTAACAAGCTAACAGACTAACAGGCTAACAGACTTAATGAACTAACAGACTTAAAAACAGACTAACAGACTCAACAGACTAACAGGCTAACAGACTAACATACAAACAGACTAACAGACTTAACAGACTAACAGGCTAACAGGCTAACATACAAACAGACTAACAGACTTAACAGACTAACAGGCTAACAGACTAACAGGCTAACAGACTAACAGGCTAACAGATTAACATACAAACAGACTAACAGACTTAACACACTAACAGGCTAACAGACTAACAGGCTAACAGTTTAAAAGGCTAAAAGACTAACAGGCTAACAGACTAACAGGCTAACTGGCTATTCTCTTCACTATGACATTATGATGTCATAGTGAAATTGACCTTTGACCTTTTGGATTATAAAATCTCATCACTTCATTTTATCTTTATAGACAGTTGAGTGAAATTGTGTCATCATTTGTGCAATAATTACAGAGTCTCTGTAATTAGTTTAAGATTCGTTACTAAACCAGGGGTAATGATGTTCTCACTACAACATGAACACAGGGCTAATCCTACAGTCAGTGTCTGAACCACAGTCACACTGGCTCCAGGACCTGGGGTCAGTCTGAAGGATCCTGTCAGACCAGACTGGACTCACTGACAGTAGCAGCTCAGTCCAGTGGGATCAATGTGTCTGCAGAGACCCGGTCCAGCTGAGAGTCCTGTCTGTTCTCAGCAGCAGGTTTCTGTCTCGCTCTGACATCCAGGAGGTTTTTAGCCGATCTGTGTTTATGTAGGAACTGGAGTGGGGTCAGGACGTCCTGACAACTCTATCTCTGACCCCCCCAAACATGTTATTTTTAAGAGTTTTATTCAGTATCTGTCTCTGGACTCCCTAAGGACTGAAAGTGGACCCAGAGGACTGAAGGGGGACACATGAGATCTGATCCTCACCATTAAAGACTCTC
This sequence comes from Seriola aureovittata, assembly GCF_021018895.1. NCBI lineage: Eukaryota > Metazoa > Chordata > Actinopteri > Carangiformes > Carangidae > Seriola > Seriola aureovittata. Next base: position 255,181 of record NC_079374.1, on the reverse strand, counting down.
AAAACAGCCAGTTAAAGGAAGTTGTTTCTCTGAGGCGCCTGTGGTTGTTCTTTCTCTCCATACAACACATCCACCCCCGCACTGTGAGAACACAGTCTGCTGAGACAATGAGTACGTCCCACATGCTGCATAAGCCTGTCAGCCTGTGGATGGAAGAAGAAAAATCAGAGCAAGAGTGACGAGGCTGAGAGGAAGTTACTGAAGAGTTTGTTCGAAGAAGAAGGAGAAGAAGAAGAAGAAGTAGAAGAAGAAGAAGAGTGTCACACTGACAGGAAGTGAGTTTAATCTGTGTGGGAGGAGACAAACACAGGAGAGAGGACTTATCTTCTTTACACGCACACAGCTGCAACACATCTGGTCCGGTCTGACCTGGGTCCTCGTCTTCCATCAGTCCAGTCGGGTTCATATACAGCAGGTCTAGACCAGTTCTTTATAATGTTACAGAGATCAGCTGTCCACCACAAGCAGACTTGGAGACAGAGGAGAAGTAGACCTCCAACAGAACCAGAACCAGGACCAGGACTTGTTCATCAGAGAACATGACTGCACTCCCACTATGTAGTTATATTATTAATGTGGCATCACTTTAAATGTTGCTGCTGCAAAGAATTGTGGGACGGCACCACCTCCTTCCTAGAGGAGATGAAGCTCCTCCCCTCATCATGGCTGCTGGTCACCAAGAACTGAAGACTAATGTTAATGGATTCACACTCAGGTGTCTTCACTGACGATGATGTCACAAGCTGCTGCGTGATTGGATGAAGTGTCATGAGATTGTTGGTGTTGTGATCATCTGGTCTGGTTCTGGTTCTGGTTTAGAAACTTGAGTGGAGGGGACAGACCGGATCAACCTCCTGAGGGGCCCTGGGGCCGACACTTCCTGCCAGGGCCCTCATTGACTGCCGGTGTACTTGGCAGTACGAAGGATAGGCTGCTTCCAGCGTCTTGAGTTGTTCACTCAGGTTGCTCGATATTTTATCGACTGATCGATCAATCAATGGATTGATTATTGAAGACAATACCTGTCAGATGTACTAACTAACTGAGACTAAGAACAACTCCCACCATGCATTTCTGCAACAAACATCCAATCCCAGAGCTCCAAGTTCTGTCACATGAAATCAGTTCACTGCTGAATCATTAACTCTGATTCACAATAACCCACCACATGTAACCAGATCACTTCAGGTCTTAAACCCGCATTCAACATGGAGGATGGAAGACCAGATACAGCTGATGATCCACCAGTGACGATGTGGTGCCATGTCATGTGGTTTTAACCTGGGCCTTTTGGAGGGTCTGGATGTCTGGAGGAGTCAGTCCAGTCGTGGTCTCCAGATCACCCCAAGGAAACAGACTGTTGTAGGAACTGATGACTCAATATCCAACTATCAGATCAAATGTGTGTGTGTGTGTGTGTGTGTGTGTGTGTGTGTGTGTGTATGTGTGTTTGTGTCCATATGGACCCATCTGCTGTGTGTGCTGCAGGCTTAACAACAACAACACCTCCACTTCACACAGTCTCTGAACTCTGGATTTAACAGAGTTTAACCTTCTGTTACTGAGCGCATGCAAACACACACACACACACACACACACACACACACACACACACACACACACACACACACACACACACACACACACACACACACACACACACACACACAGATCATATCTGAGGGGAAAACCTCTTAACTCCACGGAAAGTATTCAGGAACTAGAACCTGATACTAAAACCAGATCCAGGTCCTCAGACCTGAGTCAGTCTGACTTCATGTGGATCTGTACACACAACACAAACACAACAAAGAGCTGCGTACAAACAACATACTGAAGAAGTGAGTTCTGAGCGGGAAGCTAACTCCATGAGGACCAAGTCTTAAGATTCTGGAGTCTGGGTAATGGATATAAAAGCTGAGACCAGAACCAGGTCCCAGGGGGTTGAACACGAACACATGAGAAACATTTGTAGCTTTGAAAATGAGGCTTGATGTTGTTTTGAGTTGAAATAGTTCCTGACATTATTATTATTATTATAATTTTGTTTTTTAAATGTTTCTATTTTTTAAACATTGTTATTATCAGTTTATCATTTATTGATTTATTAACATTATTATTATTATTATTATTATTAATAACATTATTATTATTGTTATTATTATTATTACCATTATTATTATTAGTGGCTGTTTCATGAAAACAGTGAGTGGAAACATGGACACATCTGTGCCAGATGTTTGCAGCTGTACAGATTTTGTATTCACAGAAACAACAGGTCCAATCACTGAATATTAATTGAAATAATTTTACTGTAAAACACCAAAGACTGTATGGTTCCAGCTCCAGGATAGGGGGTCAGTCAGTCAGTCAGTCAGTCAGTGTGAAGCCTGCAGACTGTTTGTTCCATCAACATTAAACGGTCCTCACATCACTGCAGGATGTCTGGTCCAGAAGGTGTGGTCCTGGTGTTGTGGTCCTTAAGGTCTGGTTCTGATGCTGTGGTCCTGTGGGTCCAGTCAAGATACTGTGGTCCTGATTCTGTGGTCCTGAAGGTCTGGTCCTGATGCTGTGGTCCTGTGGGTCTGGTCCTGATGCGGTGATCCTGTGGATCTGGTCCTGATGTTGTGGTCATGTGGGTTTGGTCCTGATGCTGTGCTACTGATGCTGTAGTCCTGTGGATCTGGTCCTGATGCTGTGGTGCTGTGGGTCTGGTCCTGATGCTGTGCTACTGATGCTGTGGTCCTGTGGGTCTAGTCCTGATGCTGTGGTGCTGTGGGTCTGGTCCTGATGCTGTGGTCCTGTGGGTCTGGTCCTGATGCTGTGGTGCTGTGGGTTTGGTCCTGATGCTGTGGTGCTGTGGGTCTGGTCCTGATGCTGTGGTCCTGTGGGTCTAGTCCTGATGCTGTGGTGCTGTGGGTCTGGTCCTGATGCTGTGGTCCTGTGGGTCTGGTCCTGATGCTGTGGTGCTGTGGGTTTGGTCCTGATGCTGTGGTGCTGTGGGTTTGGTCCTGATGCTGTGGTGCTGTGGGTCTGGTCCTGATGCTGTGCTACTGATGCTGTGGTACTGTGGGTTTGGTCCTGATGCTGTGGTGCTGTGGGTTTGGTGCTGTGGGTCTGTACCTGATGCTGTGGTGCTGTGGGTCTGTACCTGATGCTGTGGTGCTGTGGGTCTGGTCCTGATGCTGTGGTGCTGTGGGTTTGTTCCTGATGCTGTGGTGCTGTGGGTCTGTACCTGATGCTGTGGTGCTGTGGGTCTGTACCTGATGCTGTGGTGCTGTGGGTTTGGTCCTGATGCTGTGGTGCTGTGGGTTTGTTCCTGATGCTGTGGTGCTGTGGGTCTGGTCCTGATGCTGTGGTGCTGTGGGTCTGTACCTGATGCTGTGGTGCTGTGGGTTTGGTCCTGATGCTGTGGTGCTGTGGGTCTGGTCCTGATGCTGTGGTGCTGTGGGTTTGGTCCTGATGCTGTGGTGCTGTGGGTCTGTACCTGATGCTGTGGTGCTGTGGGTTTGGTCCTGATGCTGTGGTGCTGTGGGTCTGTACCTGATGCTGTGGTGCTGTGGGTCTGGTCCTGATGCTGTGGTGCTGTGGGTCTGGTCCTGATGCTGTGGTCCTGAACCTGGTTCACACAGAGACAACCTCAATGTAATTTTATGTTTTCAGACTGAATAAATGAAAAATGGAAAATGAAAAATGAGCTTCCTCACTGAAGAGAGTTGAAAGGTTTTCCATGACACACACACACACACACACACACACACACACACACACACACTGTGAAGCTGTTTAAACAGCAACATGGCAGCAGCAGGTGGTGCAGCGTGTAGCAGCAGACCTCAATGGTCTGATCCAGGATCAGGGTTCAGCTCGTCACATATGGTGCTGCAGCTCACGTCCCCTCCTCCATCTGTGAGCGTCCTCAGGCAGCGCTCTGTCAACACACACCGTTTGTTCTCTTTATTAACTTCACCTGTTTGAAGTTCACCTAAGGAAGTCTGTCATCTCTAACTCTGTCACCTCTCACTCTGTCACCTCTCATTGTATCTTCTCACTCCTTCACCTCTCATCTCTCCCCTTGTCACCTCTCACGCTGTCACTTCTCACCTGCCACCTCTCACCCTGTCACCATTCACTCTGTCACCTCTTACTGTCACCTCTCACTCCGTCACTTCTCACCCTGTCACCTCTCACTCTTTTGCCTCCTACTCTGTCACTTTTCACTCTTTCACTTCTCACTCTTTCACCTCTCACCCTGTCACCTCTCACCCTGTCACCTCTCACTCTGTCACCTCTTACTCTGTCACTTCTCACTCTGTCACTTCTCACTCTTTCACCTCTCACCCTGTCACCTCTCATTCTGTCACCTCTCACACTCTCACCTCTCACCCTGTCACCTCTCATTCTGTCACCTCTCACCCCGTCACTTCTCACTCTGTAACCTCTCACCCTGTCACCTCTCATTCTGTCACCTCTCATTCTGTCACCTCTCACTCTGTCACATCTCACTCTTTCACCTCTCCTGGTATCTTCTCACTCCTTCACCTCTCACCCTGTCACCTCTCACTCTGTCACCTCTCACTCTGTAACCTCTCACCCTGTCACCTCTCATTCTGTCACCTCTCATCCTGTCACCTCTCATTCTGTCACCTCTCATTCTGTCACCTCTCACTCTGTCACCTCTTACTCTGTCACCTCTCACTCTGTCACTTCTCATTGTATCTTCTCACTCCTTCACCTCTCACCCTGTCACCTCTCACTCTGTCACCTCTCATTCTGTCACCTCTCACCCTGTCACCTCTCACTCTTGCACCTCTCACCCCGTCACTTCTCACTCTGTCACCTCTCACTCTGTCACCTCTCATTCTGTCACCTCTCACCCTGTCACCTCTCACCCTGTCACCTCTCATTCTGTCACCTCTCATTCTGTCACCTCTCACTCTGTCACCTCTTACTCTGTCACTTCTCACCCTGTCACCTCTCATTCTGTCACCTCTCATTCTGTCACCTCTCACTCTGTCACCTCTTACTCTGTCACTTCTCACTCTGTCACTTCTCACTCTTTCACCTCTCACCCTTTCACCTCTCCTGGTATCTTCTCACTCCTTCACCTCTCACCCTGTCACCTCTCACTCTGTCACCTCTCATTCTGTCACCTCTCACTCTGTCACCTCTTACTCTGTCACTTCTCACCCTGTCACCTCTCATTCTGTCACCTCTCACTCTGTCACCTCTCACTCTGTCACCTCTTACTCTGTCACTTCTCACTCTGTCACTTCTCACTCTTTCACCTCTCACCCTGTCACCTCTCATTCTGTCACCTCTCCCACTCTCACCTCTCACCCTGTCACCTCTCATTCTGTCACCTCTCATTCTGTCACCTCTCACTCTGTCACATCTCACTCTTTCACCTCTCCTGGTATCTTCTCACTCCTTCACCTCTCACCCTGTCACCTCTCACTCTGTCACCTCTCACTCTGTCACCTCTTACTCTGTCACTTCTCACTCTGTCACTTCTCACTCTTTCACCTCTCACCCTGTCACCTCTCATTCTGTCACCTCTCCCACTCTCACCTCTCACCCTGTCACCTCTCATTCTGTCACCTCTCACCCCGTCACTTCTCACTCTGTAACCTCTCACCCTGTCACCTCTCACTCTGTCACCTCTCATTCTGTCACCTCTCACTCTGTCACATCTCACTCTTTCACCTCTCCTGGTATCTTCTCACTCCTTCACCTTTCACCCTGTCACCTCTCATTCTGTCACCTCTCACCCTGTCACCTCTCATTCTGTCACCTCTCCCACTCTCACCTCTCACCCTGTCACCTCTCATTCTGTCACCTCTCACCCCGTCACTTCTCACTCTGTAACCTCTCACCCTGTCACCTCTCATTCTGTCACCTCTCACCCTGTCACCTCTCATTCTGTCACCTCTCATTCTGTCACCTCTCACTCTGTCACCTCTTACTCTGTCACCTCTCACTCTGTCACTTCTCATTGTATCTTCTCACTCCATCACCTCTCACCCTGTCACCTCTCATTCTGTCACCTCTCACCCTGTCACCTCTCATTCTGTCACCTCTCATTCTGTCACCTCTCACTCTGTCACCTCTTACTCTGTCACTTCTCACTCTGTCACTTCTCACTCTTTCACCTCTCACTCTGTCACCTCTCACTCTGTCACTTCTCATTGTATCTTCTCACTCCATCACCTCTCACTCTGTCACCTCTCATTCTGTCACCTCTCACCCTGTCACCTCTCATTCTGTCACCTCTCACCCTGTCACCTCTCATTCTGTCACCTCTCATTCTGTCACCTCTCACTCTGTCACCTCTTACTCTGTCACTTCTCACTCTGTCACTTCTCACTCTTTCACATCTCACCCTTTCACCTCTCCTGGTATCTTCTCACTCTGTCACCTCTCACTCTGTAACCTCTCACCCTGTCACTTCTCACTCCTTCACCTCTCACCCTGTCACCTCTCACTCTGTCACCTCTCACTCTGTCACCAGTCCCTGGTCAGCAGCTCCTCTCAGGTGAGGTTTGTCAAAGAGGAAGTTAATCTCATTTCAAAATCCCCGACAGTGTCTCAACGTCTTCATGTGAATCTGAGACAGAGTGTGGACACAGAGCTCTTCTCTTTATTCTTTCATAATCATTCAAACTGAATATGTGTCATATCTGTGCTTCTGTGCTGTCTCTGTACCGATCCACCTACACGTGACGGTGTCACTGTTGTGGGAATTTCAGGAAACAGGAGAGTGGTTTTTCCAGTTTATTCTGACACTTGCAAGTGGAAGCTTCAGCCAACAACAAGAGTGTTACTGACCAAGAGCGCAGTGCATGTTTACTACAGACTGCTTTCATACACTCAATTGTCACGACACCTGTAGTACATACGTGATCACTCTTGACACGACTACCTTGTTTGGCACTAAGCCAAGTTAAAGGTAGACATGAACAGAAAAATACGAATGCACATACAGCAGTGTAGGCGCCACAAGTTCTGTAGACGTAACATAAACAGAGTTTTATGACCCCCAAAGATAGTATGAGGAATATGCTGTATTTTCCTAATACAGTCACTTACACTCATCTGTATTTATTATTGTATATTCCCATTGGATGACTGTTACATCTCACGTTATGTTACATGACTGTAGTTCACTTCCTCCGTTATAAGAACAGTCTGAAAGTACGTCCACCTCATTTACTGTGTAATCAGTACAATGTGTATGTGTGTTACTGTGTTTACCTGTATGTACCTGTGTGTACCTGTGTGTACCTGTGTGTTACTGTGTGTACCTGTGTGTACCTGTGTGTACCTGTGTGTTACTGTGTGTACCTGTGTGTACCTGTGTGTACCTGTGTGTTACTGTGTGTACCTGTGTGTACCTGTGTGTACCTGTGTGTTACTGTGTGTACCTGTGTGTACCTGTGTGTACCTGTGTGTACCTGTGTGTACCTGTGTGTATCTGTGTGTACCTGTGTGTACCTGTGTGTATCTGTGTGTAACTGTGTGTACCTGTGTGTACCTGTGTGTACCTGTGTGTTACTGTGTGTACCTGTGTGTACCTGTGTGTACCTGTGTGTACCTGTGTGTTACTGTGTATCTGTGTGTACCTGTGTGTACCTGTGTGTATCTGTGTGTTACTGTGTGTAACTGTGTGTACCTGTGTGTACCTGTGTGTACCTGTGTGTTACTGTGTGTACCTGTGTGTACCTGTGTGTACCTGTGTGTACCTGTGTGTATCTGTGTGTACCTGTGTGTACCTGTGTGTATCTGTGTGTAACTGTGTGTACCTGTGTGTACCTGTGTGTACCTGTGTGTACCTGTGTGTATCTTGTGTAACTGTGTGTATCTGTGTGTACCTGTGTGTACTTGTGTGTACCTGTGTGTATCTTGTGTAACTGTGTGTATCTGTGTGTACCTGTGTGTACCTGTGTGTACCTGTGTGTACCTGTGTGTAACTGTGTGTACCTGTGTGTATCTTGTGTAACTGTGTGTATCTGTGTGTATCTGTGTGTACCTGTGTGTACCTGTGTGTAACTGTGTGTACCTGTGTGTATCTTGTGTAACTGTGTGTAACTGTGTGTATCTGTGTGTACCTGTGTGTACCTGTGTGTACCTGTGTGTACCTGTGTGTATCTTGTGTAACTGTGTGTAACTGTGTGTATCTGTGTGTACCTGTGTGTACCTGTGTGTACCTGTGTGTAACTGTGTGTAACTGTGTGTACCTGTGTGTACCTGTGTGTACCTGTGTGTACCTGTGTGTATCTTTGTGAAATCTGAGCTCTGCTCATCAACATGAGGAAGCCTCTGGAAAACTCTGCTGGTTTATTTTCTCCTCATAAAATCCCTGTCAGTGACTCACTCAGCGACCCAACACAGTGACACAATCTGCTGCTGCTGGATGAAGAGTCTCCTCCTCCTCCTCCTCCTCCTCCTCCTCGTCCTCTTTGGTATGTCACTGCTCCTCTGGTCGCAGACCAACAACCACAGAGGGCGGGAAACAAGGGAAACACGGCTTTTATTTTTTCTTTGTGCGCAGAGATCCAGATGTTTTAACTCCTCACTGTTGAGTCAAACTGAGTCTGTCTCAGCTGATGTAACAGAAAAGATTCTTCACAGAAATCAGTAATATTTTATTGTGAAAGGATGAATCCAGATGTGGAAGTTTTTCATTGTCCCTAATCCTAACCCTATAAATCAACACAAAAAGAACACACAAGTAAAATATCCAAGAAATGTAAAAGTAAATATACTAATAAATACAGTATCAATAGAATCAAATAAAAAACAACAAAAATTATACATATCTGAGAAAAATGTGTTAAATATGCAAAAAATCATTAGTAAAATTGTGGAATAATATTAGTAAAATATCAGAATAATACTGATAAGACACTGAAAAAAAATATGAATAAAATCTATAAAAAAATGTTGAAAACGATCTGACAAAAGTGAATGAACTGAAAAGTATTGATTTGATATGTATTTATTAAAATGCTGAACTATATTATATGACAAGTCAAAACCTTTAAAGATGTGCGACTGAAACCTGAAGAGCGAATATAAACTCTTCACGTGTGATGACATGACACGCTCCTGCAGCAGCAGCAGAAGAAGAAGTGAGACGTAAAGATTCATCATGTTTGAGGGTCAGTGTTTGTTGGTTGCAGCCTCTGTATTCCTGTATATGATGAAGTTAGTCTGTAGGAGGCTGACACACTCCTGCAGCAGCAGAAGAAGAAGTTGTGGAATATCTCCTTGTGTTCTTCTTAATGTTCATCTCTGTGGTTCATCGTCGTCAGTTGGACTGCGACCTCTGACCTCCACCCTGCATGATGATGAAGCTCATGTCTGATAGTTGAGAGTCTGACTGACTCCTCATTGTGTGACAGGTTACTGAGCGTGCTCAGACCCCCCCCCCCCCCCCCCCTCACCCCCCACTGGAGGCTAATACTGGCTCATCAGAGGAATTCAGGGGGAATTTATGCACCGTCTCCCGGCTAATTGAATTAGACGCATGGTGTCGACAGTGTGGCCATTGTGGAAGCCGCACAATGTTGGGTTTCATGCATCCAGAGCTCAGGGTGGAATTCTGTGCCATTTAGACCCCCCCCCCCCCCCCCCCCACACACACACACACACACACACACACACACACACAACGGCATCCCAACCACTGGCTCTTTATTTTGTTCCACTCAGTGATCGGCCCCAGGCTTCAGGCTTCATCAGTGGACTTGGGCCATCATTAACCAACTGGGTTGGGGGTGGGGGGGCAGTCAGCACCACAGGATCAGACCGGGGGGGTCGAGTCACCTACAGGGCAGGAGGGAGGGGCTGAGTGGTCATTTCTTCACACACAGTGATGTGACTACTCATGAACATATATGTGTTGACTAATGAACAAATGTGAAGAAATGGACCGAACGTGTTCATGTCGGTCTCACCATATATTAAATAATATATATCTACATATATAGTCTGTTTTCATATATGTGGTTAAACATATGTATTTCATAGTAACCCATGTTTAAAATACAGAACAGAGCAAATTAAACTGAGTTAATCTGTTAAACTCAACAGCACCGGACTCAAAGTAACGCCACACACACGTTAAAGTTTGTCAGAAATAAAAATCAGGCCCAAACTCGGTGTTAGCTGCCTATTACTGTGACGTTTAGCAGACTCTGGGTTTTTCTCACGACCAGTGTCTGTATTTTATATTCAGATGTTGTTAGCATGAGACGTTTAGAGGATGTTGGATTTTAGTTACTGAACAACAAACTTAAACAAAACTTCAGCATCAGCTGTCGTCAGTTATCTTATTGTTGTTAGTGTTTGACATTGTCCTGACAACCTACATTCAACCAAACATCTACATCTACCTCTAAATCGTTGGTGGCAGTTGCCTGCTGGGAATTTTATTTATTTATTTATTTTTTTCCTTTTGCCTCCAAATAACAAACACTTTAATTTTACATTATGTGAACAAACTGAATTCTAACATGTTGGTCTGATCATCTGGATATTTTTCTAACTAAATTTCATCTTCTCCACAGCTAGCTTCACTTCATTCAGCTCTGCTGTGTAGCTTGTGATCTCTAGTGGATTTTGATGTTTCCTATAATTTTTTTGATCACTAGCTCCAGTAATATCCAGTTAACTCACAGTTAGCTTCTAGGCAGTTAGCCTCTAGGTTCAGTTAGCTCAGAGTTAGCTTCTCTCACATTGTTAACTGAGATTTAGCTTCTAGCTCTTGACTTCCCACTTCCAGTTATTGTGCTAAGCTAGGCTAACAGGTCCCCCTGTTTCCACTCATTATGCTAAGCTAGGCTACCAGTTTCCCCCTGCCCTAGCCGTTTTGTTAAGCTAGGCTAACAGGTCCCCCTGTTTCCACTTGTTATACTAAGCTAGGCTAACAGTTTCCCCATGCCTTAGTCTTTGTGCTAAGCTAGGCTAACAGGTCCCCCTCCTTCCGATGGTTATGCTAACACTGGGACTGTCTCTGTAGCTGGAGAGCGGTCACAGAGACAGTTCTTCTGACTGGTTTGCGAGTTCCCTGGAGGCTGATGTACTTTGAGTGATTTATTGTACAATGGAACAGTGAGAGAATATTTTCACATGGACGTCAATGAGCTGCTGCAACACTGAAACCTTCAACTGCTAACGTCTTAAATAAAATAAATATCTGATATCTTCACTGTCCTGTTACTCTGTCTATCTATCTATCTATCTATCTATCTATCTATCTATCTATCTATCTATCTATCTATCTATCTATCTATCTATCCATCCATCCATCCATCCATCCATCCATCCATCCATCCATCCATCCATCCATCCATCTATCTATCTGTGGTGCAGTAAAGGAACAACAGCAGCAGTAACTGAGGTCTTTGTGTTGCAACCTTTCCCCTCTGGCCTTCGTGCATTTCACTAAAACCACTAATTAGCATGACTTCTGATAGTGGCAGCAAATAACAGCACAGGCCTAATGGAGCAGTCACAGGATCACTCATATGACATTGGATTTTATTTGAAAATTACACATTACGACATTAAAGCAGCAGCTTTTTGATGTTGTGTGACAAAAGGATGGAGTGGGGAGGGGAGTAATGTCCTTGTTTTTAAGTGTCAGGACTGAAGCTGGTGAGTCACAAGTTTAGATGTAGTAACTGTACATGTTATCCTAATGTGAGCCACTGACACTGTTTGTGATTTTACCACATACACGTCGTGGAACTTTTATTTAACCAGGAAGAATCTGAACAGAAAAAGTTAGTGGATTATTATTAGACATTTTACTTTTATGTGGACGTTCTTCACCAGACATCGCTGACATCGGATCATTCGTGTTACAACTTTTGATTTTACGTCTCAAACCAGTATTTTAAAATAATTAACAAAAAATGTAAAACAGTATCTGCACAAGGATACTGTAGTTCAGTCAGGATTAAAGTCTGGTCTGAGGCCCCATGCCCATCCACCAGACATGAGACACATATGATTCACTGTGTGGGACAGTTGTGGTTTCTGATCATTGACAGGCAACATCCACATATCAGATTAAATCATGTTTAAATGATTCTGTGTGTTACATCTGAGGAATGTGTGTCGGCATCTCTAATGTGTGGTTTTAAATGTTGTTGTGGAGTTAGCTCATCGTTCATTCAGTGAAAAATGTTCCACGTCCAGCACAGATAAATGTCCATAAATCATAATAGAAAATGTGGAGATCTTTGACAGTGATCATAAAGTTTAGATTTAGAAATAAATCATATAAAACCTGTGTGACTGAAGAGACGAGATGTTTTTCTACAACACGTTTGATAAAAATGTTGTTGATATGTCCAGAGCCACTGACCTGCCAGCTGATGTCAGTCTGAACACAACAACAACTTCTGACACCAGATCAGATGTTTAAACTATAATCTACTGAATGGTCATAGAGTAGAGACAGGTGGTCAGGTGACTCCTGGACCAACCCTCATGTGTTCATACCTAACCAGTATCAGAGAACAAGTCTGTTCAGACTGGGTCTATAAATATGTGGAGAAAAGAAGCTCCTTTGTGGATGAAGTTTGGTCATAAATTCCTTCGTGCAGCTCCTCATTGTTCATGATCCTCGTACAGTGGAGACATTATTTCTGCTCCTGGTGGAAACTTTGTTTACAGACTCACAAAAACCCCCAAATCCAAGCTGATATGCTAATGGAGAGGAGTACTACTGAGACCCCCCGGCCATATCTGAACAGGGTGACACCACCAACAGACGGGCCTTTTGTCTGGTCCAGGACTGGGACTGTGGCCCTGGATCCCTGGCCTCAGGGATCTGTTATTCAGATGGCGTCTGGTCTTTAGTGACTGAACATGACAGACACGCATAGCTCTGCTAATTCTGGAGCGCCTCTGGTCAGAGAGAATGAATTAAGTGATAAATAATGAAAGAACAGAGGACAGCTCTTCATGGAGAAGAGCTTAACCTCTGATGGTCCGGGCTGACCTTAGACTCCCAGAGACCACTCTGATCTGTCCACACTGAGGACTGCTCTACAAGTCTACAACCAGAACCAGGTGGTCTCAGACCAGAACCAGAACCAGGTGGTCTCAGACCAACAACTAGAAGCAGAAGCAGGTGGTCTTAGATCAGAACCAGACCTGCACCTTAAACATCTCCCTGTACTGTAGAAAAGGTGTCAGTTAAAATCATCTCTATGGACTGAAACATGAAAACTGAATAACATAAAGGCAGATATTTCTACTGCAGGACAATGAAGCATTAACATCCCATCATGCCCTGGGGCAGGTATATGGGGCTCAGTCTCTGATGATCAACTGGCTGCTGCTTTAACAGACTCAGTGAAATGGGTCGACATTTGATGATGTTCAGACAGAACAGAAGATTAGGTGACGGAAGATCACAGAACCAAGCACAGAAGCCAGAGGAACTCCAGGATTTATCAGTAACATGAACAAGCCGATGAACAGAACCTGAACCGGCTCTGTGAGGTTTCTTTAAAGCTCATTAAATGTTCAGTCGGTGTCACAGGAAGTGATGGTGAATCTAACAGCTCATCAGTAACTGTCACTGTGACGAATTACAAACTGTTGTTGTGTAGAAAGTCACATGACTGAGTGGTGACAGCAGAGACAGGGTCTCAGAGAGAGTGAGGTTAGATATAGGGGCACAGGTGACTGACACACCTGGATCAACAGTATGGAGCTCTAATTATAGCTTCTTTAAGGACTGAGGGTAAAACCTCTTTTAGGGTCTGAGTCTGAAGGATTCTGATCCATCCTGGACTCTGTGAGGGTCCTGGACCCTCCACCAGCCTTCTGATGATGTCATTCACACACACACATGGACACAGTCTCTCGGACACAGTGAAGCTGCAGGTGTGGACGGTCAAGATTCAGGACCAGGTGGACTGCAGAGCGTCTGAGGCTGATCAGATTGTGTTAGTGAATGAAGTCCAGATACATAAATTAATACACAACAACAACACACACTCCAAATACGGACCCTGGACGTTCCAGACGTCAGTGTGGACCAGCAGCTGCTCTCGGCCGCTCAGCCTCTTGCTGTGGTCTGATGTTATCAGGTAGGAAAATCCCAGTTTGGAGCCAGATGAGAAAAAAGAGAATCAGTGTGTTTCCTCCGGCAGCAGCAGAAAACAACAGAATCATGTGATTTCTATTTTTAGACTGTTTGAGTTTCTGACATGAAAACATGCTTCAGTTAACTTCAATTAACTTTGATTAACACCAGGGCACTAACGGCCTTTGATTTAATTAAGAGAAACAGGGGAATTCTGCTGATTATTAATTCAAGGCAACGAGTCAATCAACATGTGACAAACACAAATATCATCATATATGATGAAATGATGATATGAAGAAACATATAAACATATACATTTTATTATGAATATTATTTCATTATTTATAATTGTGGGATTGTTGTGATAATATGAAAATCTAATAAAATATCAACATCTAATAATGAAGCAGCTGAAGATGAAACATATGTAAAGATTGTAAAGACCTTTCATTGTTCTGTTTGAACCGTTGTTGTACAGGTTGTTGTTCAGGTTGTTGTTCAGGTTGTTGTTCAGGTTGTTGTTCAGGTTACTCAGGTTGTTGTTCAGGTTGTTGTTCAGGTTACTCAGGTTGTTGTTCAGGTTGTTGTACAGGTTGTTCAGGTTGTTGTACAGGTTGTTGTACAGGTTGTTGTTCAGGTTGTTGTTCAGGTTGTTGTTCAGGTTGTTGTTCAGGTTGTTGTTCAGGTTGTACAGGTTGTTGTACAGGTTGTTCAGGTTGTTGTACAGGTTGTTGTTCAGGTTGTTGTACAGGTTGTTGTTCAGGTTGTTGTACAGGTTGTTGTTCAGGTTGTTGTACAGGTTGTTGTTCAGGTTGTTCACATTGTTGTTCAGGTTGTTGTACAGGTTGTTGTTTATGTTGTTGTACAGGTTGTTGTTCAGGTTGTTGTACAGGTTGTTGTTTAGGTTGTTGTACAGGTTGTTGTTCAGGTTGTTGTACAGGTTGTTGTTTAGGTTGTTGTTTAGGTTGTTGTTCAGGTTGTTGTTCAGGTTGTTGTACAGGTTGTTGTTCAGGTTGTTGTTTAGGTTGTTGTACAGGTTGTTGTTCAGGTTGTTGTACAGGTTGTTGTTCAGGTTGTTGTTTAGGTTGTTGTACAGGTTGTTGTTCAGGTTGTTGTTCAGGTTGTTGTTCAGGTTACTCAGGTTGTTGTTCAGGTTGTTGTTCAGGTTGTTGTACAGGTTGTTGTACAGGTTGTTGTTCAGGTTGTTGTTCAGGTTGTTGTTCAGGTTACTCAGGTTGTTGTTCAGGTTGTTGTTCAGGTTGTTGTTTATGTTGTTGTACAGGTTGTTGTTCAGGTTGTTGTACAGGTTGTTGTTTATGTTGTTGTACAGGTTGTTGTTCAGGTTACTCAGGTTGTTCAGGTTGTAGAAACATATGTAAGGTATGTATAGTTTTGAATGGTTTTGAATGGGTCTGAGCTTCAGTATCTAAATAAAAGTGTCCTGTTCCTGGGCTCAGTGTTGGAGCTCAGATAGTTTATTATGTTGTTAAATTAATTTAAATCAAAGGCTCAGTCTCTTCAGTCTGTTGATAAATCAGAGTTCAGATTACAGACAGTAAGAAAATACTTTTGAATATTTTGCTGCTGTGGAAAATTAAATTACATAAAGTTGGTTTGATTTTAACAAGTGAATTTGTGACTAAATTCATCATCTCTGGTTATTATATAACAAATCTACAAAGTAAACTGAAGATGCTGATGTGTGAAGTGAACCTTAGCCTCCGTCTTTCAACCATCTGAGAAACAGATAGAACAAACAGATTCTGACTGAGAGAAACACAACAGGACAAAAACATCAGGTACAAACAGGTCTGAGAACTGACTTTATAAACCCAGAAACATTGATTCAAACTGAAAACAAGTCACATTTATTATCAGGTGTGATGATAGTTAGCAAATAAATTACATCATACATCTTCCATAAATCAGTGCACCACATCCAGGTTAATCTCTACCTGTCTGGTAATTCAGGTGAGACAGGAAGTGATCGTCATATCTCACCTGACGCTCACAGGACACTTGAGTTAGTTTTAGTGGAAACCCCCGTCAGAGAGGAGGAGGAAGAGCGAGGGGTGGGGGGGACGCCACCATGGAGCCGATCATATCACTTTAATAAGCTCTTGTTAGCATTGATTTAATCATGGACACAAGCTGCTGCTGTTCGTCCATATTTCAGACATAATCAGATTGAGATGAGCTGCTGCTGCTGTAAGGATCCACTGAGTCATAAAACAACATGTTTGGGGGGGGGGGGGGGGGGGGGGGGGGGGGGGGGGGGGGCAGAAAGAAAAAGAAGAAGGAGATCCCGCCACAGTCTCAGACTACAACAGGAAGCTGGTATTGTTTATTTTAATCACAATGATCCTGAAACATTTGAAGTTGTTGTTTTATCAAACACACAGAACTTTATTTAAACCCTAGTGGAGAGACAATGACGACAATCTCAGATACAGTGACCTGAACTAAAGCTCCACTATCCACCTGGAGCTCTCAGTCCTCTCACATGGTCTTCAGGTGTAGACTGGACCATGTCTCCTGCTCTCCAAAGGACCAACCCTTCACAAAATGATGTCATCAGGGTGTGGCTTGGCTGTGTTGGTCAGTAAGAGGTAAGTAAAGGTCAGAGGTCATGATGATGTCACACAGACTCTGTTGTCTCCTCTCAGTCTGAGTTCAGCCGTCTCTGATTCTACTCCAACTGTACCTGCTCCATTGTCTCTCTGTCCTGATGCATGATGGGAGCCTGCAGCTGGCGTCTCCCTGTCTGTATCAGACCTTCTTCTTCATTAGTCCATTTCCTGTTTCTGTTTCCACCTTTTTCCCTCCATCCATCTTCATCTTCAACCTGCTCTCTGCCTCCATCTCAAAGTCTCCTCCACAAACTCATTACTGAGACATCCTGATTCCACCAGAGTCCACCAGGGTCTATCAGAGTCCACCAGGGTCCACCAGGGTCTATCAGAGTCCATCAGAGTCCACCAGAGTCCACCAGAGTCCATCAGGGTCTATCAGAGTCCATCAGAGTCCACCAGAGTTCATCAGAGTCCATCAGAGTCTATCAGAGTCCATCAGAGTCCACCAGAGTCCACCAGAGTCCATCAGGGTCCATCAGAGTCCATCAGAGTCCACCAGAGTCCATCAGAGTCCATTAGAGTCCACCAGGGTCCACCAGAGTCCATTAGAGTCCATCAGAGTCCACCAGGGTTCACCAGAGTCCATCAGAGTCCACCAGAGTCCACCAGGGTCTATCAGAGTCCATCAGAGTCCACCAGAGTCCACCAGAGTCCATCAGGGTCTATCAGAGTCCATCCGAGTCCATCAGAGTCCACCAGAGTCCATCAGGGTCTATCAGATTCCATCAGAGTCCACCAGAGTCCACCAGGATCTATCAGAGTCCATCAGAGTCCACCAGGATCCATCACAGTCCACCAGAATCCACCAGGATCCATCACAGTCCATCAGAGTCCATCACAGTCCATCAGAGTCCATCAGGGTCTACCAGAGTCCATCAGAGTCCACCAAGGTCCACCAGAATCCACCAGGATCCATCACAGTCCATCAGAGTCCATCAGAGTCCACCAGAGTCCACCAGGGTCCATCAGAGTCCATCAGAGTCCACCAGAGTTCACCAGGGTCTATCAGAGTCCATCAGAGTCCACCAGGATCCATCACAGTCCATCAGCGTCCACCAGAGTCCATCAGGGTCTATCAGATTCCATCAGAGTCCACCAGAGTCCACCAGGATCTATCAGAGTCCATCAGAGTCCACCAGGATCCATCACAGTCCATCAGAGTCCACCAAGGTCCACCAGAATCCACCAGGATCATCACAGTCCATCAGAGTCCATCAGAGTCCACCAGAGTCCACCAGGGTCTATCAGAGTCCATCAGAGTCCACCAGGGTCCATCAGGGTCTACCAGAGTCCATCAGAGTCCACCAAGGTCCACCAGAATCCACCAGGATCCATCACAGTCCATCAGAGTCCATCAGAGTTCACCAGAGTCCACCAGGGTCCATCAGAGTCCATCAGAGTCCATCAGAGTCCACCAGAGTTCACCAGGGTCCATCAGAGTCCATCAGAGTCCACCAGGATCCATCACAGTCCATCAGCGTCCACCAGAGTCCATCAGGGTCTATCAGATTCCATCAGAGTCCACCAGAATCCACCAGGATCATCACAGTCCATCAGAGTCCACCAGAGTCCATCAGAGTCCACCAGGATCCATCACAGTCCATCAGACTCCACCAAGGTCCACCAGAATCCACCAGGATCCATCACAGTCCATCAGAGTCCATCAGGGTCCATCAGAGTCCATCAGAGTCCACCAGAGTCCATCAGAGTCCATTAGAGTCCTCCAGGGTCCACCAGAGTCCATTAGAGTCCATCAGAGTCCACCAAGGTCCACCAGACTCCACCAAGGTCCACCAGAATCCACCAGGATCCATCACAGTCCATCAGAGTCCACCAGAGTCCATCAGAGTCCACCAGGGTCTATCAGAGTCCATCAGAGTCCACCAGAGTCCACCAGGGTCCACTAGAGTCCACCAGGGTCCATCAGAGTCCACCAGGGTCCATCAGAGTCCACCAGAGTCCATCAGAGTCCATTAGAGTTCACCAGGGTCCACCAGAGTCCATTAGAGTCCATCAGAGTCCACCAAGGTCCACCAGAGTCCATTAGAGTCCATCAAAGTCCACCAAGGTCCACCAGAGTCCATTGGAGTCCATCAGAGTCCACCAAGGTCCACCGGAGTCCATTAGAGTCCATCAAAGTCCACCAAGGTCCAACAGAGTCCATTAGAGTCCATCAGAGTCCACCAAGGTCCACCAGAGTCCATTAGAGTCCATCAAAGTCCACCAAGGTCCACCAGAGTCCACCAGGGTTCATCAGAGTCCATCAGAGTCCACCAGAGTCCATCAGAGTCCATCAGAGTCCACCAGAGTCCATCAGAGTCCATCAGAGTCCATCAGAGTTCACCAAGGTCCACCAAGGTCCACCAGAGTCCATCAGAGTCCATCAGAGGTGACAGAAAACCGACCCCTGTCTAGTCACTGACATCACCACACCTGTAACACACCATTTTTATGTTACTGTGTAAAGTTTATTTTGTCAAATGTCCTTTTTAAATGTAAAATTATTATTATTATTACTATCACATGACTGTTTTATTATTAAGCAGCAGAATCTATTCATTCTATTCATTTCAACTGAAAACAAATATTTGATTTTTATTTATTAGTTATTTTTTTTATAATCTTGCAACACAACATGTTATATTTTTTTGCCCTGATGCATGATGGGAACAGGCGGCCCCTCCCCCACAGGCTGAGATGACTGCAGCTCTGACAAAGTGAATCTGTGTTTTCATTGGATTAATATGAATTTACATTAAAGAAAGAGGAAACAGTCTGAACCACTTTACTGTAACACACACACACACACACACACACACACACACACACACACACACGTAACACACACACACACACACACACACACACGTAACACACACACACACTCACTGTGTCCTGGTAAACTGGTTCTTTATGATGAACACTATATAGTATATATGATATACTGTGAGTGAAACTGTGATGATGAGCTGCTCTCTCTCTCTCTGTCTCTCTCTCTTTGTCTCTCTCTGTCTCTCTCTCTGTCTCTCTCTCTGTCTCGTCTCTCTCTCTGTCTCTCTCTGTCTCTCTCTCTGTCTCTCTCTCTGTCTCGTCTCTCTGTCTCTCTCTCTCTGTCTCTCTCTCTGTCTCTCTCTTTCTCTCTGTCTCTCTCTCTTTGTCTGTCTCTCTCTCTCTGTCTCTCTCTCTTTGTCTGTCTCTCTGTCTCTCTCTCTTTGTCTGTCTCTCTCTCTCTGTCTCTCTCTTTCTCTCTGTCGCTCTCTCTCTGTCTGTCTCGTCTCTCTCTCTCTGTCTCTCTCTCTGTCTGTCTCGTCTCTCTCTATCTCTCTCTTTCTGTCTCTCTCTCTCTCTCTCTCTCTCTGTCTCTCTCTTTCTCTCTGTCGCTCTCTCTCTGTCTGTCTCGTCTCTCTCTCTCTGTCTCTCTCTCTCTCTTTCTGTCTCTCTCTCTCTGACGTGGTCTCTTGCTGTAAAATCAGATCCATGTGCAGGGTGGAGGAGAAACTCTGAGGTGGCGCCTCGACGCCTCGACACGCCGACACCACCATAACTCAGCTCCGACAGACACACCCCTCTGGGAGCACTGTGTGATGTCATCGCTGCTCTGAGCCAATCACAGAGCTGTGCAGACCACAGAACCAGAACCAGAACACTTTCCCTCCTCTGAACAAACAGTCTCCACATGATGTGAAGAAGGTGCAGACGTTTGTTTCATGTTGACCCAAAACACCTGAACTCACCTGGACACACCTGAGACACACTGTCTTCCTGTTCTTCTGTCTTTGTGGGGACCATGTTACAATTGAACAGAGTGAGGATGTGTGTCCCATACTTCATTCAGGTCTCGGTTTAACAGTTTTCTGTCAGTGTCATGTCTCTGACAGTGAATCTGAAGCGTGTGTGTGTGTGTGTGTATGTGTGTGTGTGTGTGTGTGTGTGTGTGTGTGTGTGTGTGTGTGTGTGATCTCAGCTGAATAAAACTTTCTGTCTTTGTTTTAATTTACAAAATAAACCTGTTCATCTGATTCTCTCTCCTCCCTCTGCTCTCATTCTGTTTGTGTGTGTGTGTGTGTGTGTGTGTGTGTGTGTGTGTGTGTGTGTGTGTGTGTGTGTGTGGTATCTGCTCAGCACCTGAGCGCTCTGCTCTTAATGAACGGAAACCTTGTAAAATTAACTTGATTCCAGGGTTTTCAAATAAAAGCTCGTCCCTCAGTTTGTCTTCAGAGGCTCGGCAGCAGCAGCCTCCCTCCTCATCATTCTCCAATTAACGGCAGAGAGACGTTAAAGCTGCCGACAGACACTGTTTATACCCACACAACTGAATTCATATTCTGACCCAGAGGACGTCAGAAACTGTTGAGCAGACATTTCCACAGACGCATAAACTCAGATTAAAACACGGACGACACCTGAACTACACATGTTGAATATAAAGGACAGACTATTCTGGTGCTGCTATCTGAGTGGGGACCAATTACAGTGTGACACCGTGAGGACCTGAGACATTTTATCAGGGGACACGTTTTGTCCAGATGTTTTTGAAAAGAGGGTATTTCTGAAAACTGTGACATTTGTGTATTTTTAAGTGTTAATAAGCTGTGAAGATGTTACTGTGAAGTGATGACATATGTGGACAGGACATTTTCACAAGGTGAACACACTCAGGAAAAAGATCTTTTGGAAATGTGGGACATTTGGAAGGTAAAGAATTTTCGGACGCTATGGGAAAAGTTTTGAAAATTATATTTGTGACTTGTGAGGACAAAAGGGAGGTTTCTGATTAAGAAGAGGACCTGGTAAGAGAGACATTTTTTAGGACATCTGTGGGAAGTGAGGGAGGTTTTGGATTGTGAGGACATCTTGGAAAATCAATTGTGAGAAATTGTTTACAAAATGAGAACATTTTGAGGGTTGAGGACATTTTGAGGGGCCTCATGGTTTGTGAGGACTTGTGTCAGACCACCTCAGGATGTTCTACAAATGTTAGAAACACATGAAACAGTGGAAACAAACCGTTGAACTAGATGTTACAAAGTTTGTGTCTCTGCAGGTCTTTTCTTCTTCTTCTCTGTCTCCAGCCCCCCCCCAAACAGGACCTGGATGTCAGTCTTGAGCTTATCGAGGAAGACCATTGAGTGAAAGCTGTCAGATGGCAGAGCGTCGGCGGCTCCTGGCTCGTCTCTCACTGCCATCAACGACAATTATCATCAAACTGTTTAACCGACAGCTAATTATGATCCGCAGCACAAACAGCAGCAGCAGTTTATCTGCTGCTTACATTACATCCTGACTGAGCGTCCTGTTCGCTGCGTGGGTTTGAACCCCGGCCAGAGGAACTTGGCAGCCACGGCTTGATGGTTATTAATATTCCTAAAGGCCTGAGAAAATAAACTTCCTGTCAGAGAGGGTTGCCATGGCGTCTCAGAGTTGACACAGCAGTCCGACTGTAGCCGTCATTGTTTCTGATCAGAAGCCCAACCACTCATTATATTTCAATTTATGGTCCTTCTTTTCACAGAGCTTTGTGTTGGTCTGAGAAACAATCTGAGTGAGGAGAGACAGGCTGATGGAGACAGGAAGTGTCCCACTGAGGGACACAACAACATGTTTGTGTCTCTGAGGACGTTTCTCACCACAGAACAAAACAACGCTGTACTGAGCCAAAACTCTTTCATTGACACTTTAACGAACCAAATATACAGTTTAACCTCTGATCTATAATCTATAATCATGTTCCTGTCCAAACTGCTTGTCATCATCATTCTTATCTGCAGCTCCACTGACAGCCTCCATGTTGTCTCCAGATGATCTGTGAAGACATGAATGATAAAGCCTGAACAGAGGATCAGTACAAAGTCAAAAACACTCTGTGAATTGTCTGTCTGTTATTTTTACAACCCTCATCAAATAAAGTGTTTCCTGAAGAAGATGGAGTTGACTGTTATAGAAGCTAATATCAAAAAGTTAGAAGACTAAACCACCACAGACACACAAAGACAGTTAACATGTAATAATAAACTCTATATTGATGTCAAAACTAATCCTCCATCGTCTCACTGCTCATGACTGAGCTCCAGAGTTTGTAACATTAGATCATATATGACACTTTATATTAGTGATGAAATGACAAGCTAACACTGGAAATGAAAGGAGATGCTATCAGCTTGCTAACACTAGTTAACTAAACTGTAACGTTATGCTAAAGTTAGAAACTAGCTAACATCAGCGTTCATCCATAGATACTTGACAATCAGGTAAGAAAAAGTGTTTTACACCAGTGAGATAATTACCTCCTGCTTCTTACATTTATCTACAGTGTCTGAATTTGCTTGACGTACGGGCCTTGAACCACTGATGGAGTGAGGCAGCAGATGAGACGCTCATCTGAAGTCAAGGGTAAGAAATGGTATAGTCCAGATTAGGGATTAGAGATCGTATCACAGACATGAATATGTAAATTTACAATTATAGGTAAGAAGGAGTTTCAACCCCCGAAATGTTGTTTTTTTAATCTCTTTTTTTTGGGGGGGGGGGGGTCTTAATATGGGAGTGAGAGCCCCCCGACCCCCTGTACAGACAGTGCAGATGTTTTGAATAATATTGATTTTGTGGACTGAGGACTGACTTAGTGTTTGTCTTCGCTCAGTGCGTTTCTGGAAGAATCTGAAGTGCATTAAAGAATATGTTCGTCTGCTTGGTTTGAAACCTGAAATCAAAACAGACCAAACAACCACAGAAAAACAAACAGGGCCAACTTCATGTGTGTCACATCGTTGATGTGAAGCTGTGACGACATGTTAATGAAGAAAATCTGCTCAGTGTATTCATGAAGGGGAAATTAAATGGTCTTTTAATGACCAGAGCCTTTGATGATGTAATGACATTTTCTTTGTTATAATCATGCACAGAAATTTATTTACACAATAAAACTTTGGCACAACTTTCACAGCTTCAGTCGACACTTCAGACACTTTCACTGTAACACATCAATTGGTTCTTCAGCTCAGTTTTTACAACTTGACATCTCAACTGCTTTCACTGTTTTCATTTAATTCATTCAGGTTCAGCACTTTAACTGATACAAGTCAGTGGTTACAGCCACTGCCACTTCAGCGGCATTCATTCATTCATTCATTCATATTTTTAACTAGTAATGACTACTCAAACATTAACTTAATGCCTCAGGTTCAGGTACCACTTCATTTCCTTTAAAATCATATGAATCTCACATCTGTCAACTGACACTTCAATTGATTCAACTGATTTTATTCCTGAAATGACACTTCAACTGACGAGTCACTGTTACGTCAAATGCAAAACATTCAGTTTTTATATTTGTCAGCTACGTTTCAACACTCCACTTTACTCAACTTTGACTCTGTTTACATAAACTGTCACTTCAACTTCCTTCAGTGCCTCAGCTTTTTTTTCTTCTCGTTTGTACCAGGATGAATCGGTTCCTGTGTGAGGCCTGTTCAACACAGACTTATGGACTCTGTCTTTTAACAAAGTTTCTGTTTCATGAAACAGATGAAACTCCAGAGGTGAAACCCACCTGAAAACCATTGCAGCGCTGCCTCTGCACTCAGTTTGTTTGTGGACGAGTATAAAAACTCAAAATCAGACAAATGAAGGGAGTTGGTGAAAAAACTGTGTTTTAGTAACAAAAAAGCTGCTTATGACCAATCAACAAAAACACTTGGGACACAAAAGAAGAAGAAGATATGAACTGACAGAAACAAGAGGAGCACAGAGACTAAATACACACAGGTGATTGACCACAGGTGAAACACATCAGGGCGGGGCAGACAATCACTGATGGAGGGGAAAAGGACAAAGACAGGAAGTGAATTAACCACAAGACACACAAGGGAAGTGATTACAAAATAAAAAAAGGAAGTGAACCAAACTTCCAGACACAATAAGTCCATCAGGACAGACCAGAAGAACTGATCCTGTGTCTTTTATCAGAACATGGTTTTAAACCAGCTCCTCTGTCTGGACGAACAGACACAGTTTCTATAGTTTTAAAAAAAGTAATGTGTTTTATTTTTATATATTATTTTTATTAAGACTGTCAGAAACATGTGGACAGTAAGACTCCAGATGTGAAAACATCTGCAGTCATCAGACGTGACGGTTTCATGTTGTGATGCAGGAAACAAACATCTGACCTCAGCGTATTTCATTAATGAGCAGCTCCGACACATGATGAATGTACAGTATGTCCGACTGTCAGGGTCCAGGTCTGGACCGGGTCCAGCATCAGACCTCTGAGACCGAGTGAATCCACCGCTCAGCAACAAACATTCATATATTCCAATTAAAGCAGTTTTCCTCCACTGACTCTGTTTAATGAGCACACAGTGGAGATCAGTCTGGATCTGAATACTGATCCAGACCAGCTGGACCCTCACAGTCTGTCAGAACCCAAACAGCTGGATCTTCATCTCCACATGTGTCAACAGCTGTAAGACCTGTCCCCGGCTCTGAGACCTGTACTGACCCTGTACTGAGACCTGTACTGACCCTGTACTGAGACCTGTACTAACCCTGTACTGACCCTGTACTGACCCTGTACTGAGACTTGTACTGACCCTGTACTGAGACCTGTACTGACCCTGTACTGACCCTGTACTGAGACCTGTACTGACCCTGTACTTGGACCTATACTGACCCTGTACTGACCCTGTACTGAGACCTGTACTGACCCTGTACTGGGACCTATACTGACCCTGTACTGACCCTGTACTGAGACCTGTACTGACCCTGTACTGAGACCTGTACTGACCCTGTACTGACCCTGTACTGAGACTTGTACTGACCCTGTACTGAGACCTGTACTGACCCAGTACTGAGACCTGTACTGACACTGGTACTGACCCTGTACTGAGACTTGTACTGACCCTGTACTGAGACCTGTACTGACCCTGTACTGAGACCTGTACTGACCCTATACTGACCCTGTACTGATCCTGTACTGAGACCTGTACTGACCCTGTACTGAGACCTGTACTGACCCTATACTGACCCTGTACTGACCCTGTACTGGGACCTGTACTGACCCTGTACTGATCCTGTACTGAGACCTGTACTGACCCTGTACTGAGACCTGTACTGACCCTATACTGACCCTGTACTGAGACCTATACTGACCCTGTACTGGGACCTGTACTGACCCTGTACTGACCCTGTGCTGAGACCTGTACTGACCCTGTACTGACCCTGTACTGACCCTGTACTGACCCTGTACTGGGACCTGTACTGACCCTGTACTGACCCTGTACTGGGACCTGTACTGACCATGTACTGACCCTGTACTGGGACCTGTACTGACCCTGTACTGACCCTGTACTGAGACCTGTACTGACCATGTACTGACCCTGTACTGGGACCTGTACTGACCCTGTACTGACCCTGTGCTGAGACCTGTACTGACCATGTACTGACCCTGTACTGACCCTGTACTGATGCCTCAGGTCAAGGTTCCCTAAGTTACACCTGATCAGTCTTTCTCTAAACCAGATTCTGGATCAGGTCTACTCTCAGCTCCATCCCTCTCTAATAGTTTTTTACTCAGCCTATGTTGAATCTGACACACATACTTTCAGACCGCAGAGCCTGAGTCCTGGACCAGGTCTGGATCTGGATCTGGTCCCGCAGCCAGTCTGTGGTTTGATTATGGGGGCTGGACTCTCTCTGCTGTTTCTATGAGTTTTTTAACAAGTGGGAACATGTGGACTCAGACCTGATCCACCAGGACAGGAAAACCAAGACCAGATTCATCTGAAGACTGGAGCTCAGGGTGTTGATGAGTCAAGGTTTTGTCCGGAGTTCACAGGCCAGCGTCTGGTGCCTGGACCTTGATCCACAGGACCCTGATCCACAGTCTCTTCATTGAGCCTCTGTGTCTCAAATAATTTCAGTGTCTCTGACATGAAGCTGTTCACACCCTCAGTTTCTTCAATACAGGAAGCTGGAAAACCTGGAGGGGTTCTGTCAGGTCCTGGTCTGAGCTGCACTGAGACCAAGCTCCAGATCAAACAAGCAGCATGTTAGCTGGTGAAGTCTGTTGTAGTGCTGTGTAGTCTGTGTTAAATACTCAGCATGCCTCAGCGGTAACCAGCTCTCCTCCGGCTCTCAGTCACAGCTCCAGATTTATCCTGGTCGTCCTCCTGGTCTTTATCTGGTCCTCAGAGTCTGACAGGCTGTAATTTAATGACTGTGTGGGCTCGTCTCTCATGGCAGCCACTAATTATCCTGTTAGAGGAGACGACGGTGAACGGAACAGAACCATTCCCTTCAGCCCAGTCCAGAACTCTGAGGCCGGTTCACTGCAGACAGGTCCGTACTGGACCAGCTCTGTCTCACAATCTGGGTCTCTGGCCCTGAAACTGAAGGAAGATGAACATAAACCTGATCTGATACCAGACCAGTCAGAGGTTACGCGTTGGTCCTGCTGCTGGTTCAGGATTCAGGGTTCAAAGTTCAGGGTTCTGGGTGTCGGTCTGGTCCTGCTGCTGGTGGAGCTCAGGTCTGACTGAGAGAGAGTCTGAATAGCTGGACTCCAGGTGATCAGCTGATGTTCAGGTGGATCTGGACTGAGCAGGTCTCTGTGGGAACACATCTGTCACTGTGACTGAATCCAGATGTTGGAGCAGAACTGACTGCTCAGCAAGTCAAGTCAAGTCAAAGTTTATTTCTATAGTACATTTCAAAACAACCTCAGTTGCTGTGTTGTACAAGCTACACATATATAAGTATAATCAACAATCCATATTAACATAAATTAGCAATAAATATGAGCTAAAATAACATCATCATCAAATAAAACAAGAGTAAAATAAATTGTGCTTGCACGACAAAAACCAGGGTATCTTGCTCAACCGACTGAAAGCCAGCGAGAAGAAATCATTCTTCAGCAGCGTTTTAAAATGATGACGGGTCTGGGCAGCTCTTATGTGAAAAGGTCGGCTGTTCCACAGATTAGGGGCAGCAAGGGAAAAGCATCTATCGCCTGAGCCTGGATCTAGGAATTACAAAGAGCAATTGGTTCATTGACCTCAGTGCTCGGGCTGGAGTGTGAGGCTGTAAGAGCTCAGACATGTAAGGTGGCGCCATGCCATTGAGACTCTTAAAAACAAATAATAAAATTTTAAACTGGTTCCTAAAACAGACTGGAAGCCAGTGTAGGGAGGCCAGTATGGGTGTGAGGTGATCATGTCGTTTCTTTCCTGTCAAAAGGCGGGGTGCTGCATTTTGAACAGCCTGCATGCGACGAAGTGACGACTGATCAAGTCCAACATACAATGAATTGCAATCATCTAAATGAGAGGTAATGAAGGCATGAATTACTCTCTCAAAATCATGTGGATGGAGATAAGTCTTCATCTCACTAGGGAGCCTAAATTGAAAAAAGCTTGTCTTGACAACCAAAGTGATCTGTTTATCAAATTTGAAGGCACAGTCAAAGATCACACCAAGGTTCCTTACTATTGTTGAAATACTGTCTTACTGTAATATTGTAATTTTGTAATGAGGGCGGGAACAGTGTGGTCAGTTTTAGCCTGTTGCCAGGCCAACGACATGCTGTTTCCCTCCATACACAGATAACCAGCTTCACTACAGTCGTGTTGCTACAGCAGGTTGTTTCATTAGCAACATTAGCTTCAGTTCTTCACCAGCAGACACACAAACATGCTTATATACAGGTTACACCAGTGTGATGTCACAGTGAACGGGTAACATCATGACATTATGATGCCATTATTTTTCTTGGGTGTCAGTATTTCGCAGTGGGGGGGGGGGGGGGGTGTAATGTGTGTGCGGGGGGTTGTAAAGAAGCCTTCAAGTCTGGTCTCACCCACAGTTTCTTCTTGTCTCCAATGTTCTCACCTGGAGTCTAAGGTGGTCAGTGTGTGTGTGTGTGTGTGTGTGTGTGTGTGTGTGTGTGTGTGTGTGTTGTAACAGTCATACTAAAAATATCTGAAAGACTCCTGAGGAACCTCTGGATGCTTTCCCTCGCTCCCTGCTCGTCGTCTGTCGGGGGGGGGGTCAGCGCTGCAGCGTGGGAGAGGAGCGTGGGGGACGTGTAAAGACAAACATGGACGGGCCCCGAGCCATGTCCCCTGGACATGTGAAGCACCTTGGGGGTCAGAACTTCCTGTGTGTGTGTGTGTGTATGTGTGTATGTGTGTGTGTGTGTGTGTGTGTGTGTGTGTGTGTGTGTGTATGTGTGTATGTGTGTGTGTGTGGGGGGGGGGGGCAGGATGTCGTTTCTCCTCTTCAGTCCATCAGGCTGATATCAGAGGGGAAGTCCTCATCAAAATAAAGTACCTTCAGAGGGAGGACTGCTTTCCCAGACTGCAACACACACACACATACACACACACCTTAAACTATCTGCCTACATGATGTTTTTAGTTTAGTTTGGTTAAAATCCATAATGTTTGAACCAAACGCCAAAATAAAAGCACAAAGAAAATACTTAACGTGACAGTTCTGTTCAAACATTTAAAAGGCCTGAAAATCAAACTCTTCTACTTGTACAGATACAAAGTGAAAATGAAACCTGAAAGTAAGAACCTGATCATTCTGCTCAAACAACAAAAATTAAAATAAAAGTTAAACTGATCAGAGTCAGATGTAATAAAGCTGCTGACATGTCTCAGGCTCATTTCTCATGTTTCCTCTGATTTGATTCTTTCTGTTGTAAATGCCTGGATAAGCGGATATGAGCGGGGCCCTCAAACACGTCCCCTGGGGGCCCGGTGAGCAAAGGTAGTGAATATTCAGATCTGATCTGAATTCTTCACTGTGCACACAAATGTAAATGAAGCAGTTTATTTTCCTCATTGATCTCAGATCTGCTGACAGTGTTACAGCTGATGTTTGAACTGGCACACTCTTCACACAATTCAACAGTTTGCAAGAAGAAATCCTCCATTACAACGCCACCTGCTGGTGGACATGACATTTTCAGTGTCATGTGACCTCTTTCTATACCTCTTTGTTAAAAAAAGACCTCAGTGACTACATTTCCCAGCACCACTGGTACTGTGGGCCCCTCAGGCTCGGACCACTAATAATCTGAACAATAAATAACTAAATAAAGTTCTGTTTCACCAACACTTACCTTCAGCTTCTCATCATAACAGTTAGAGAAGCTCCAAAACACACTGTTTACTAATGAGCAGCAAAACTGTAAAGCCAGACCTGATCCCAGAGGACTTGGTTGGACCTGGTCCCACTTTGGTCTCAGCCCCTCAGAACCATGTGGACCCATGAAGACCTCCAGTCTGAGGTTAAATCCTGTAACTTCTCTCACTAACAGTCTGTTTCTGTTATCGCTTCATATTTCAGCTGTTAGTGTCACCACCGTGTGTGTGTGTGTGTGTGTGTGTGTGTGTGTGTGTCTACATCCTGGACTCCATGTTGGGGGAGGAAAAATAAATACAAGACCCTAAAAAACGCGTCTGGGATCTGAGGCAGGAATGCAGAGAGGGCATGGGAACAACACTTCCCCCAGAGTCATGACACACACACACATCAATACACACACACATTACAAAGTCATAACACACACACATTAACACACACATCATAAAACGGCTCACACACTCCTGCCCACCCATCACAGCCATCTTGAGAAAAAGTGTGTGGGCGAAAGTTTGGTTTATATGCAGAAGTGGGAGGGGTGGGGGGGGTACAGTACCACACCCCCATCACCCTCCCAAACACACACGCATTAAAACACACACACAGTGTGTAGTAGTTCAGGTCATGAGAGAGAGACCTTTCCAATGAGCAGAGTGAGAGAGTCATTACATTTATATTTATTACATATGGTGGCCTCCAAACAGCTCCCTGCTCCCAGTCTGTGCTAAGCTAGGCTAACAGTTCCCCTGCACTTGTTTCCCAGCATGCCTCACCTCTGATGAATCCTTCAGTCTAGACGTTGTTGATCATGTGATGACGATCAGCTTTGTGATGTCATCAGAAACAAACAACAGCTTTAAGCCTGGAGACAACAAGCAGAGGAACGTGGTCAGATGTAAAGCAGCAGTTAATTAACACAGTGTTAATTGAAAACACGGTTTGTAATGGCGACATTAGCAGCACAAACAGCTTCTTTCTGCTGCGTCTGAATAATGAATAATCAACAATCAGTTGTTCCTGTTACTGATTCTTCTCATCTGGAGTTAATTTCATTATGGAGATGAGCTGCAGGCCTCGTCAAACCTCCACTTTGATCCGCCCTAATTGTCCCAATCATCAAAGACAGAGTCACCGCTCGTTGGGAATATACCCCCCCACACCCCTCCCGCTCTCCTGGAATCAAATGCAAATACGACGAGGTGATTAAAGTTTGATGTGTCTCGGTGTGTTCAGCTGGATGCATATTCATCTGAGTCTGGAGGAACGTGGGGACTCAGCAGACATTTCCTCTGTGAGTCTGTGGGGAGACGAGGGGGTGGGGATAATTATATATTCACACACACATAAAAACAAAGTACAAATATTCAAATATACACACACTTCAGCTCTGTATCAATTAAAGGTGTAGAAGGATAATCTGGAGAAACACTGAGGAGAGAATCAGAGCGTCTGTCTGAAGGTAACAAAAATGATGTACATATATGTGTATATATATATAGACAGCTAACTATCACTGGCTAATATCCAGTGAAGGTGAGACCAGATTCAGACAGACTCACAACTCTCCTGCTGCTACAGCTAACATCACACCAACAACGTATCTTACCAAACTAGACACTAAGACGAAGGTTTCCTGTTAACTAACCAGCTGGAGTTAGCATCACAAACTGTTAGCAAGCTAATGTTAGTACCTATTAACAGCGCAACAGCCACATCTGTCTTCAGACCTTTCAGCTCTTTGAGGTTCCTAACCTTAACTCTATCCTCTCTGTCTGCCTGTCACTCAGGGTGCAGATTGGTCCCAGTGGATCCAGATCCAGGTCCGAATCTCTCTCAGTCTGACTGTTCAGTCTCTACCACTGTAAATCCTCACTGATGTTAACGCAGCTCTTCACCTTCACCTTCTTCTTTGGACCTCCTTCTCATCTCTTCTTCAGATTTTGTTGCTTAGTACCATCTATGAACGCAGCCTGTTGCAGCTGCTCCTGCTCATTCTTCTTCTATCATTCTTCTTGTTTAATTTTTATTAGTGACTTGTATAACATGTCACAGCCCAAAACATGGAGACACATGGCTATAATGAGTGACAAACTAATTTATCTACAACAAAATGATCACAACAAACACAACAGGTAGAGGGAGGAGTCTGGTGTGGGAGTGGCTGAGTGAAAATGTACAACCCTGATCCAGGTGAGTCCAATGCTGCTGATGAAGCTCCTCATTGGTCTGCAGCCCTGAAGATAAAGCAGAGGGCCGTCACACCAACAGAGAGATCTGACCTGTTTTTATCTTCAGTTACAAGAGGAAATTCATGTTTCAGTTTCAGCAGAACAACAACACAGCGTCTTTTAGCTCCACCACCTCCTATATAGAGATATGATATAATAATGAATATAATACAGTTTTATGATTCACTGCAGTTCATCACCACACAGATTCCTGGACAGTAAACACATCATTTATACAGTGGAACTATTGAAATATTGATTACAGACAAACATCCACGAACAGTTTCCATAGTGACAGTTTGTTTCTCAGTCAGTGGTGAAATACTTTTATCTTGTTTGGTTTGTTCTAACAGACACAGTGAGAGTACGAATATAAAGTGAACTAAAGTACTGTAGTTTATACTTGTAGTCTGAAGTACTGTACTGTAGTAACTGTAGTATGTAGTGTTTATTTTTTTCCTGCGGTGTCAGATCTCCTCCAGCTGAATGTCAGACTCTCCAGGGGGGTGGGGGTGATGGTGGTGGGGGGGTGGGGGTTGCCCCATTTTCCTAATCTGATTTCGATGCAGCTCGTCTGTCTGAACGCCTTCGCTTTTAATTTGAGGCTGAAATCACCTCAGAAACAGAAGAAGAAGAAAAACACTCGCTGCAGCTGGGGGAATCAAAGGCTTTTATTCTGGAAACCTGGAAACCCCAAGAGACACTTTTCATCTTTATTTACATGTTTCATTTTTTATGATCTGTTTGTTGGTTTCATGACAGAAACCTTGTATCTCCAAACTGTGGATGTTCCAGGAAAAAATACAACTTGTTTTTCCTCGATGACACAGAGAGAAACTCGTTTTACGTGTTTTATATAAATGTGGATTCTCATTTAACAAAGTGTTTATAGACGAAATGAAGTGATGAAAAAGACCATGAATAAAACTAAAAACGAGGAAAATACAAAATTAAATAAGAATATAGAAGCTTGGTGATATGAAGAAAGATTTGCTGATAAATGGCCAAAAGTATGTGGACACACAAATACATAAACAGGTGAGCAAAGTTCAGCAGTAGTCAGGCTGCCACACCCCACCACTTTCCCGCCATTGACGCGGCCTGGACAGTCGACACCTGAAGCTGTGTCATCAGAGTGGATCTCTCCGTTCACAGCGTCCTGATGCTAACACGCCTTGAGGAGGCCCCTCCCACCACTTCACACAGACTGACCCCTCCCTTTCACCTGTCCTGCAGGTGTCACTGTTTCATCTAGATTGTCTAACTGATCCTAAGGTTGGTTGTGGTTTATCATTTTATATCTTTAATCTTCCTCTTTTCTCTCCAAAACATAAACATATTTTCCCATCATGCCACTGCTTGTTTTGGCTGGTGATGACATCATCAGGTGAATCATGGCAGCAGTCAGGCATTAGTATAAAAATAAAAGCCTCTTACAGGCTGACATGAAAATCCTCTGAGTGTTTGAGCTGTGGCCAACAGACTGTGTTCAGGTATCAGTTCAACACCATGATGATGATGATGATGATGATGATAACGCTCCTCCCTCCTGTTTGGACACACT
This sequence comes from Seriola aureovittata, assembly GCF_021018895.1. Classification (NCBI taxonomy): domain Eukaryota; kingdom Metazoa; phylum Chordata; class Actinopteri; order Carangiformes; family Carangidae; genus Seriola; species Seriola aureovittata. The sequence goes on along the minus strand of NC_079374.1, from coordinate 221,491 downwards.
CACTAATTAATGAAAGAGATGAGTAGTTCAAGTTCCGTGGGAGAGTTGAAGTCAGATAAACATATGGGATGTTTGAGGGAGCAGGTCTGTGAGGAGAGGTGAGTTCACATCCAGCAGCTTACAGCTGAAATCCTCTCTGAGTGGAAGCACTCAGCATGTGGAGGTATAAACATGGAGGCAGTGGAAGTGGACTGCAGGGAGGCGAGGCGGCGCATTAGGAGCATATTAAGAGCAGTGGAGGCAGATAAGCTGCAGCAGATGTGTTTGGGTGTTGACATTGTTTGTATTTGCAATCTGATAGATCAAAATGTTTCACTCCTCTAATAGGCTTTTATTTTTGTACATTTTGGATTTACTGACCGCCCCCCCCCCCCACACACACACACACACACACACACACCCCACCCCTGCCGAGACTGTAAAGCCGCTCACTGAACTCATTTTAAAGGACCACACTGCTGTTTTTATACGTTATCCTGTTCAATACTTTTCACATTACAAACATTTCATTTCTATAAAACTATGAATTTGACCATCGATCATTTCAAACAGGAACCAAACGAAACAAAAATTTAAACCAGCTGATCTGTGAAAACGTGAGACACACACCTGAAAACACACCTGAGGAAACACATGGAAATAAATACTTGACAAAAACTCAGTTCAGTTTCAGCAGAATCCAGTTTATCTTGAGGAGGAAACTTCAAGCAGCTGATGTTGACTGACAGGTCGGGATCTCCTCACAACCTGCAGGAAAAGATAAAAGAATATGGACCCCCCCCCCAACTGACAGCAGCACGTCCGGCTCTGGACAGGACTCATGTGTGCTGTGTTTACACCTCGTTATCTTGGAGCAGTTTATCTCACACTGTCACTGCCACAACAGCACAGCACACCAAAACCACAAACTCCATCTGTCTTCACAGAGGATCTTTGTCTGCAGCGCGTCATGAACTACAACTCCCAGCTGCTGCACATGATACACGCACTCACTAAGACACCAGACAGAACTGAACCAAGCCGGATCTGAACGACTGGACCAGGGACCAGAGACCAGAGACCAGTTACCAAGGACCAGGGACCAGAGACCAGAGACCAGAGACCAGTTACCAAGGACCAGGGACCAGAGACCAGAGACCAGTTACCAAGGACCAGGGACCAGAGACCAGAGACCAGAGACCAGTTACAAAGGACCAGGGACCAGAGACCAGGGACCAGGGACCAGTTACCAGGGACCAGAGACCAGTTACCAAGGACCAGGGACCAGGGACCAGGGACCAGGGACCAGAGACCAGAGACCAGTTACCAAGGACCAGGGACCAGAGACTAGATACCAAGGACCAGGGACCAGAGACCAGAGACCAGTTACCAAGGACCAGAGACCAGAGACCAGATACCAGGGACCAGAGACCAGTTACCAAGGACCAGGGACCCGGGACCAGGGACCAGTTACCAAGGACCAGGGACCAGAGACCTGGGACCAGTTACCAAGGACCAGGGACCAGTTACCAAGTACAAGAGACAAGGGACCAGAGACCAGTTACCAAGGACCAGGGACCGTAGACCAGTTACCAAGGACCAGGGACCAGAGACCAGAGACCAGTTACCAAGGAGCAGGGACCAGAGACCAGTTACCAAGGACCAGGGACCAGTTACCAAGGACCAGGGACCAGTGACCAGAGACCAGTATCCAGGGACCAGGGACCAGGGACCTGTTACCGAGGACCAGGGACCAGGGACCAAGGACCAAGGACCAGGGACCAGAGATCAGATACGAGGGACCAGGGACCAGGGACCAGAGACCAGGGACCAAGGAGCAGTTACCAAGGACCAGGGACCAGGGACCAGAGACCAGAGACCAGAGACCAGAGACCAGTTACCAGGGACCAGTTACCAGGGACCAGGGACCAGAGACCAGTTACCAAGGACCAGGGACCAGGGACCAGAGACCAGAGACCAGAGACCAGTTACCAAGGACCAGGGACCAGAGACTAGATACCAAGGACCAGGGACCAGAGACCAGAGACCAGTTACCAAGGACCAGGGACCAGAGACCAGAGACCAGAGACCAGGGACCAGGGACCAGAGACCAGTTACCAAGGACCAGGGACCCGGGACCAAGGACCAGTTACCAAGGACCAGGGACCAGAGACCTGGGACCAGTTACCGAAGACCAGGGACCAGGGACCAAGGACCAGATACCAAGGACCAGGGACCAGTTACCAAGGACCAGGGACCAGAAATCAGTTACCAAGGACCAGGGACCAGAGACCAGTTACCAAGGACCAGGGACCAGTTACCAAGTACAAGAGACCAGGGACCAGATACCAAGGACCAGGGACCAGTTACCAAGGACCAGGGACCAGAAATCAGTTACCAAGGACCAGGGACCAGAGACCAGTTACCAAGGACCAGGGACCAGTTACCAAGTACAAGAGACCAGGGACCAGAGACCAGGGACCAGGGACCAGTTACCAAGGACCAGGGACTGTAGACCAGTTACCAAGGACCAGAGACCAGAGACCAGGGACCAAAGACCAGGGACCAAGGACCAGGGACCAGAGACCAGGGACCAGAGACCAGAGACCAGAGACCAGATACCAGGGACCAGGGACCAGAGAGGAAAGGAAGAACATTACCTGAAAGCAGAAGTAAAATGTCACTAAAGTGATGTTGCAGAAAGGGCATAAAAAAAAAGAGCAGCATTGCCCTTTACCTCCCACAAGGAAAGGAAGAGGAAGAGGGGAAGAAGGAGAGGAGATAAATGAGACACACCTGTGAGCCGGGGGAGGGGAAAGGTTTGACAAAAAGCAACATGGAGGGGAGCAGAGAGGGGTGAGAGTAAAATGAGGCAATAACTTAATCCAGTTTCTGGACAATTTACCAAACCTCTTCAAGAAAACAGGTCCATACCACAGACCAGGGACCAGAGACCAGGGACCAGAGACCAGGGACCAGGGACCAGAGACCAGGGACCAGAGACCAGGCACCAGGTACCAAGACAATCTTTCCAACCTCTTACAGAGGTAGGGAACTTCATATAAGTAAAAAGAGTGGCAGTAGTACCAAGGGACCGGCTGGATTTTTCAGGATCACCCTAAATAATCCTAGACAGAGGAAGTGTGCTGATCCCCGGAGTGTGTTTGGGAGGAAAGATTGTCTGTCTTCCCTTGGATATGCTCGGAAGCTGTTCCCTGATCCTGGATCTCAAGAAAGAGAAGATAAATGTTAAGTCTTCCTGCCTTTAACTCTCCAGGCTTCCCCTACTCTCTCCCCTGTAACCCCCTCAACTAAACTTAACCTGCTCCACTGCCCCTTTCCCTGCCTCTTTGGACAACCATCCAGGCCCAAACAACACACACACAATTGAACTGAATTTAACCCATTCACACTCATTAACACACAACTCCCAACAATATATGCCAGAAAATATTTAAAGGACTTTTAGGATTTAACTTAGGAACTGTATTTAAATGTGATTTATTTCTGTTTCTTACATGGATATGGAATATATATATTGCTTGGATTAACCTATATAATTGGGGAAAAAAAGAGAAGAAATAACTAAAAAGATTTCATTTGGAAGTGGGAAAGAAAGACTTTGAATAAGACTTATACTCTTATTTTGATTTGAGTGCTTTGATCGTTTTGACTGCTTTGGTTCCGATAGCATTTCATTGATGAAAGTGCTTTGCTAAATGGTGTTTATTTCTCTCATGTGGTATACTTTTGTAGCTAGGGTAACAGGCTAAGTGGGTTATCTTGCTAAGTTTCTTATACGTTTATTTTCGAAAAAATGACAGGATTGGGACGTTCTTATTATTCTCCTGTCTGGTGCCCGACACTTTGAGTAACTATTTCATTCACCTAGGCTACAGTGTCAGGTGTTAAAGTTCATCCTGTTTTAAGATCAGACTAAAGGAGGGAAATCCACCGTCCTCACAGAGACGTCTTATAAACCTGATGTTTCACTCCTTCTTGTTATCAATGTCTCCAAGCACCTCTGCTCATCACTCCCCCTGTCGTCATCCTGTTGTTAGTGTGTAGGTGTGTGTGTGTACTCTCTGCCATCAGTGTGAGTTTGATCCTGCAGCTGCAGCAGGTTGTTGTTGCCACGGTGGCTACCCAGCTGTTGGCTGTTGTTGTGGGAACATGTGTGTGTGTTAACCTGCCTCACATGGTGAAGGTGGAGCTCCTGAACGATGCTAATCTCTTCCTCTAATTAAGTGGAGCAGCCGAGTGCAGAGACTGCAGCTGGATGTAAATGAGCAGCTCCTCCTCGTCCTCGACGCTCTAATGAGCCTCATTTCATCAAATCTGTTCCAGTTGTTTCACTTAATGGAGAGTCCCAGCCCCCCCCCCCCCCCCCGACACACACACACACACACACACACACACACTTCCTGTACCTGTCAACAGACTCACTTACTAACACAAACTGGGTGACAATCAGTCTTTTCGCCAGCTGATTGCTGGAAACACAAACACACTGTATAAAACCACACTGTAAAAACACATGGTAAATACACAGATATCTAAAATGTGTTTTTGAATATTTCCACAGATATTAATAACGTTGTTAGTAGTTGTACGTTTTTCTTGTTGTTTTCAGAGTTTCACAGGTTCAATCCCTGACTCCTTCCCCACAATCAAGAGTGTCTGTCATCCATTCACATGTGATTTTATCTAATGGTGAAAAACAGTTTTATCTGATTGTAGATGTGTGTTTGTGATTGTATCTTATGTAAATGATAAATTGTGTTTGAGCAGCAGATTATTTTTGACATATGTCAACAGCTCAGTGTCAGGTTTGTGATGATGAACAGATCTGTATGTGTGTGTGTGTGTGTGTGTTTGTGTGTACAGTATGTGTACAGAGAGATATTTCCTGTCTGATTTGGAGGCTTTGATGTGGGTGAGGAGGCCTCAGGGCTCCTCAGTAGCGGAGGAGGGTGGGGAGGGTTGGGGGTGGGGGGAATACCAGAACAAAAAGGCAGGATGCTCGGAGACATTACATAAGCACTTAGCTGCATGAATATTCCTCAAATACCTGGCATTAGAGGACCTAATCTGCTTACAGAGACATTATGGGATGCACTCTGCTGCTGTGACAGGTGTCTCTGCATCAGGATGAAGATTATCATCCTGCACTCATCTTCAGACCTGGGGGGGTGTAATCCAGGTCTGAGGTCCACAAAGAGAAGTAATACCACAGTCTACATCAGTACTACTATTTATACAGTGGTCACACACATATATAATCCGACATCACTCCACTGTTTCCCTTTTCAACTACCCACTATAAAACTGAAAATGTCTTCACATAACATTCAGGACCAATGTGATGTCACCAAACACAAACACACAAAATATAAATATTACAAAAACAATTTAATGTCAAATCAAAAGCAGCAACTCAACAAAATCCTGACAACGTAACGTACAACATCCTGACAACACACAACATCCTGACAACTTAACTCACAACATCCTGACAACACACAACATCCTGACAACATAACATACAACATCCTGACAACGTAACATACAACATCTTGACAACATACAACATCCTGACAACGTAACATACAACATCTTGACAACATACAACATCCTGACAACGTAACATACAACATCTTGACAACATACAACATCCTGACAACGTAACATACAACATCCTGACAACGTAACGTACAACATCCTGACAATGTAACATACAACATCCTGACAATGCACAACATCCTGACAACGTAATGTACAACATCCTGACAACGTAACGTACAACATCCTGACAATGTAACATACAACATCCTGACAATGCACAACATCCTGACAACGTAATGTACAACATCCTGTCAATGCACAACATCCTGACAACGTAACGTACAACATCCTGACAACATACAACATCCTGACAACACCCAACATCCTGACAACGTAACACACAACATCCTGACAATGTAACTTACAACATCCTGACAACGTAACACACAACATCCTGACAATGTAACATACAACATCCTGACAACGTAACATACAACATCCTGACAACGTAACGTACAACATCCTGACAATGTAACGTACAACATTCTGACAACACACAACATCCTGACAATGTAACATACAACATCCTGACAACGTAATGTACAACATCCTGACAACGTAACGTACAACATTCTGACAACACACAACATCCTGACAATGTAACATACAACATCCTGACAACGTAACATACAACATCCTGACAACGTAACGTACAACATCCTGACAACACACAACATCCTGACAACGTAACGTACAACATCCTGACAACGTAACGTACAACATCCAGACAACGGACAACATCCTGACAACGTACAACATCCTGACAACGCACAACATCCTTACAACATACCACATCTTGACAACACACAAAATCATGACAACATAACGTACAACATCCTGACAACATACCACATCTTGACAACACACAACATCCTGACAACGTACATCATTACAACACAAAAAATCCTGACAACGTAACGTACAACATCCTGACAACGTAACATACAACATCCTGACAACGCACATCCTGACAATGCACAACATCCTGACAACATACCACATCTTGACAACACACAAAATCATGACAACGTAATGTACAACATCCTGACAACGTAACATACAACATCCTGACAACATACAACATCCTGACAATGTAACATACAACATCCTGACAATGTAACATACAACATCCTGACAACGTAACGTACAACATCCTGACAACACACAACATCCTAACAATGTAACATACAACATCCTGACAATGCACAACATCCTGACAACGTAACGTACAACATCCTGACAACACAACACATCCTGACAACGTAACGTACAACATTCTGACAACACACAACATCCTGACAATGTAACATACAACATCCTGACAACACACAACATCCTGACAACATAACGTACAACATCCTGACAACGTACAACATCCTGACAACGTACAACATCCTGACAACGGACAACATCCTGACAACGTACAACATCCTGACAACGCACAACATCCTTACAACATACCACATCTTGACAACACACAATATCATGACAACATAACGCAAAACATCCTGACAACGTAACGTATGACATCCTGACAACGTAACATACAACATCCTGACAACACACAACATCCTGACAACGCACATCCTGACAATGCACAACATCCTGACAACATACCACATCTTGACAACACACAAAATCATGACAACGTAACGTACAACATCCTGACAACACAAAACATGCTGACAACGTACAACATCCTGACAACGCACAACATCCTGACAACGTAACGTACACATCCTGACAACGCAAAACATCCTGACAGCGCACAACATCCTGACAATGTACAACATCCTGACAACACACAACATCCTGACAACGCACAACATCCTGACAACGTACAACATCCTGACAACGCACAACATCCTAACAACGGACAACATCCTGACAACGCACAACATCCTGACAACGCACAACATCCTGACAAGATACAACATCCTGACAACACACAAAATCATGACAACGTAACGTACGACATCCTGACGACACACAATATCATGACGACGTAACGTACAACATCCTGACAACGTAACGTACGACATCCTGACAACACACAATATCATGACAACGTAACACACAACATCCTGACAACGTAACGTACGACATCCTAACAATGCAAAAAATCCTGACAACGTAACGTACAACATCCTGACAACATACAACATCCTGACAACGTAACAGACAACATCCTGACAATGTAACATAAAACATCCTGACAACGTAACGTACAACATCCTGACAACACACAACATCATGACAATGCACAACATCCTGACAACGTAACGTACAACATCCTGACAACATACAACATCCTGACAACACACAACATCCTGACAATGCACAACATCCTGACAACGTAACGTACAACATCCTGACAACATACCACATCTTGACAACACACAAAATCATGACAACGTAACGTACAACATCCTGACAACACAAAACATGCTGACAACGTACAACATCCTGACAACGCACAACATCCTGACAACGTAACGTACACATCCTGACAACGCAAAACATCCTGACAGCGCACAACATCCTGACAATGTACAACATCCTGACAACACACAACATCCTGACAACGCACAACATCCTGACAACGTACAACATCCTGACAACGCACAACATCCTAACAACGGACAACATCCTGACAACGCACAACATCCTGACAACGCACAACATCCTGACAAGATACAACATCCTGACAACACACAAAATCATGACAACGTAACGTACGACATCCTGACGACACACAATATCATGACGACGTAACGTACAACATCCTGACAACGTAACGTACGACATCCTGACAACACACAATATCATGACAACGTAACACACAACATCCTGACAACGTAACGTACGACATCCTAACAATGCAAAAAATCCTGACAACGTAACGTACAACATCCTGACAACATACAACATCCTGACAACGTAACAGACAACATCCTGACAATGTAACATAAAACATCCTGACAACGTAACGTACAACATCCTGACAACACACAACATCATGACAATGCACAACATCCTGACAACGTAACGTACAACATCCTGACAACATACAACATCCTGACAACACACAACATCCTGACAATGCACAACATCCTGACAACGTAACGTACAACATCCTGACAACACACAACATCCTGACAATGCACAACATCCTGACAACGTAATGTACAACATCCTGACAATGTAACGTACAACATCCTAACAATGTAACATACAACATCCTGACAATGTAACATACAACATCCTGACAACGCAACGTACAACATCCTGCCAACACACAACATCTTGACAACGTAACATACAACATCCTGACAATGCACAACATCCTGACAATGCACATCCTGACAATGCACAACATCCTGACAATATACCACATTTGGACAACACACAAAATCATGACAACGTAACATACGACATCGTGACAACACAAAACATCGTACAACATCCTGACAGCGCACAACATCCTGACAATGTACAACATCCTGACAACGTACAACATCCTGACAACGCACAACATCCTGACAACGTACAACATCCTGACAATGTACAACATCCTGACAACGCACAACATCCTGACAACGTACAACATCCTGACAACGCACAACATCCTGACAACGTACAACATCCTGACAACGTACAACATCCTGACAACGCACAACATCCTGACAACGTACAACATCCTGACAATGTACAACATCCTGACAACGTAACGTACAACATCCTGACAATGTACAACATCCTCACAACGTAACGTACAACATCCTGACAACGTACAACATCCTGACAACGTACAACATCCTGACAACACACATCCTGACAACACACAACATCCTGACAACACACATCCTGACAATGTACAACATCCTGACAACATACATCCTGACAATGTATAACGTGTTACGATGGCTGCACAAAACAACAGGAAGGTGCAATGTAAGGGGTTTCAATAAAATAATGTCCAAACAAAAACTGGAAGGCCATCAGGAACCAAACAGGAAATCAAACGCTGAAGACACGAGGGACAAACTGACAGAGACTCAGGTGAACACAGGTGAGACGCATCAGGGTGGGGCAGACAATCATTAAGGAGGGAAACTGGACAAAGACAGGAAGTAAAACTAACATGAGACAGAAGGGAAGTGATTACAAAATAAAACAGGAAATGAAACAAAAGTCCCACAAATAGTCCAATGAACAGTCCTGCCAAGACAAACCATGACAGAATCCACTTCTTCTTCTTCTTCTTCATGTTTTTCATTTCGCTGTTTTCCTCTGAACTGAGGAACCAGTGAGTCGAGTTGATCAGAAGATGAAGTGAACACTGGTCGTCTTTTACAGCAGGTCGTTTGTTGCAAAGTGTGAACTGGTACCAAGAGCAGACTGTGTTCAGTGTGAACAGTACTTCAGAGTAATAGAGTACATATACTCAGTTACTCTCCTCCACACTCTGTGTTCTGTCAGTGACCCTGTTGGATGATCTGTCCCCGTATGCCCATGACGCTGCCCTGTGGGACTAGATGCCCCCCCCGAGGGGTGAGGTCTAGATCAGGGCCCCTCAGTGTGTCAGGAACAAGGCGAACAGGGCGGCATTGATGGCCTGGGTCTGAACGGCAGCACATCTGGACGACGCTCAACAAGCAGCTCAGTGTGATCAGATCCTCCGTCGCTTTATGAAATCAAACGCACATTCATAACCGCCGGCTTCTCCTCTCTTCTCCTCTCTTCTCCTCTGTGCCCAAGTCTCCTTTCACATCCAAATTGCCTCCTGGGGGGACGAAGATCAAATCTGTATCTGTTCGCTGCTGAAAAACACATTTGTTTGTCTCTCGGGTCTTTTTCCCTCATGGAGAAAGAGAGCGACGACAACGAGGACCTTGTTAGAGATACAAGAGAGCTGCAGGGGGAGTACAGTCTACTAAGACCAGGACCAGGACCAGAACCTGATACCTGATACCTGATCAAACACTACAGTCTACTGAGACCAGGACCAGGACCAGAACCTGATACCTGATCAAACACTACAGTCTACTGAGACCAGGACCAGGACCAGGATCGTTTGGTTTGATGAGACAAAGTAAAAACATGAAAATAAACAAACAGAAACATCAGTTGATTATGATCATATGAAGCAATGAGACTGATTGACAGGTGATAGTCAGCTGTGAGGTCATGTGATGATGATGATGATGATGATGATGGTTCAGTGTGTATTAACTGCATTAATGTGTAAATAAATTAAACATCATAAAAAACATGAACTGAGGTCAAAGGTCAACCTGCTCCAACTGATTTCATGTTCAGCCAGTAAACAAAGTTTTCATGTTGTCAGAGTTCAGGGCTTGGGGGGGGGGGGGTCTTATGGTTCACTGAGGCTCTGTGATGTGGAAACATTGAATCTGATCTGATCCTGGACCAGTTCACAGTGGCAGCCTGTGGGGCCGCCCTCTGAGGGCCGATGTTCATCTATAGCACTGACGGGGGGGCACAGAGCACAGGGGCCACGGGGGGGGGGGGGGGGGGGGGCCACAGGGGGGGTCTGAGGGTGATTTACTAAAACTTTCTACTAAGTTTTAATTTTGTTCTGGTTCATGAATGTGAGACAGAGACACTGTTTATTATGTCCTTAGAGTCTACATGAATACAGTATTATTATTATTATTATTATTATTATTATTGTTATTGTTATTAGCGTTGTTATTATTAGTAGAAGAAGTAGTCGTAGTAGTATTATTGTTGTTGTTGTTGTTATTGTCTCGTCTCTCTTCCACAGAGACCTGACTGGTTCTCCTTCTGAGGCTCCTCCGTGATCCAGGTCCCTCGGTCTGTCTGGAGATCTGGGCTCGTATTCACAAAGCATCTTAAGGCTGAAAGTAGCTCCTAACTCGCTGATTGAGGAGAAACAGAAAATAATGGGCGTGTCAGTCCTGACTTTAGAACTCCTCATTTTTCTGACTAGTGATTAGAAGTGAAGTGAAGTGAAAAGTGATTCATAAAACAAAACTCCTAAGTCTGGGAGAAGTTAACGGCAGTGGAGAGGACTCCTAACTCACTAAGACCAAATCACAAAGACTTTTAAAGAGCTGCCGTCACTCCACGTCACAGTGTTCTGGAAACAGTACATGATGCTGAATCACTGAAAAGATACGACTCAATCACAAGGGGATAATGATCGTTGTGGAATTAGTGAAGATGCAATAACATATCCAACTAAAACAACCTGGTCAGCGCAGAAATTAAGTGTTTAGCAACGATGTGTTACTTAGCAACAGAGGAAAACCGATATATCCAGCAAACAATAAATTTCTCTGACATCACAGGACAGTTCATGTGATTTCTTTTAGATGTTTAACAACTACAGAGAAATAAAGCAGCTTCATGGTCGGTCTACCTGCTGTGATCAGAGCCAGAGATGGAAACAGGAAACAAAGTCACAGCTGCAACACTCAGGCTGTACTGATGCTGCCTGTACAGCTGTAGGTTGTTGTACAGTGTACAGGATCTACATGCCAGTCATGGATCTGAAAGGAGAGTGACCTGATCAGGTGTTTGAAAGGATTATGTTCCAGCTGGATGTCACCTGGAGGGGTTGGGGGGTTATTCACACACCTCAACCCACAGCTGGGACCACAGCTACATTAAAACAGACTGTGGCCAATAGGCTGTTAGCTTTAGTAAGTTCGTCTGGGACATTTTTCCAGAGAATTGAATGTAAGTTTTTATAGTAAAATTTAATTCTCCCAGGTCAACACAAACCTCATCATACAGATGCATTATGTAGAATACACTACTTTTGTAAACAGCTCCTAATCCGTTATTATTTCATTTGTATTTGTTCATTTCTCAGTGTTTTTTTATTACTACTGTCAGATGTTGCACATTCGTTTTCACCGGCACAGATGGTCTTTCATCAACCAATCACTGTGGTTCCTGCAAGAGTGTTCGTCAATGGAAATTGATGTCAGCCATAGCAACAGAGTTTCTCTCTGAGCTCAGGAGTTTTCGCTTCTCTTTCCTAAAAGTTGGTCTCAGCAGCTGCGAAGAAAACTGTTAGTTAGAAACTGTTAGTTAGAAACTGTTAGTTAGAAACTGTTAGTTAGAAACTGTTAGTTAGAAACTGTTAGTTAGAAACTGTTCGCTAACTGATCGATCAGTGACTTCATGTGATCAGCTGATTAAACAAACAGCAAACGGGTGAGCTCATGATGATGAAGATGGTGATGATGATGATGATGATGAAGATGGTGATGATGATGAAGATCATGATGATGGTGAAGATGGTGATGATGATGAAAATGGTGATGAAGATGATGATAAGATGATGATGATGATGAAGATGATGATAATGATGATGATGACGATGGTGATGATGATGATTGTGATGATAAAGATGATGAAGATGATGATGAAGATCAAGATGGTGATGATGAAGATGATGGTGATGGTGGTGATAGTGATAATGATGATGATGAAGATGACGATGGTGATGATGATGATGATGGTGATGATGAAGATGATGAAGATGATGAAGATCTTTAGATTTATAGAAGAAGAAGAGGAGGAGTTTATCATTTAATTATTTGATATTTGTTATAATTTAGTTTGATCATTTAATTTCAAATTTATGTAATGTTCTTTATTGATTGATTTATTGATTTCACAATTATTTATGTGTATTGTCATGAATTATTATCATTATTTTCTCTGAGGTCAATCTTGGGTCAATAAAAAGTAAAATAAACAGAAAACTATAAACATATTGATATGATTGATATGAACTTTGTCTGCTGATCTGAGTGTGTGTGTGTGTGTGTGTGTGTGTGTGTGTGTGTGTGTGTGTGTGTGTGTGTGTGTGTGTGTGTGTGTGTGGTGTTTTGTGTACAGATTATCTCTGCTGGATTAACCCTGTGTGTATGTGTGTGAAGTGAACATTGTGATGAAGCTGCAGACAGACAATAAGAGCAGAGAGCTCTTTGTCTCAGTGTGTTTACGCCTCAGGAGGAGATCCAGGCCTGAAGGAGGAGGAGGAGGAGGAGGAGGAGGAGGAGGAAGGCAGGAGGTGACACGAACAAAAAAAAGGATGAGACCAACAACAGCAAACAGCAGCATCACAATAAACCTGCATAATTCTCCCAATCACAATGATCACATGTCTGTTTCATCCAGAGAAAAGACAGAGGAGACCACACACACACACACACACACACACACACACACACACACACACAACACACACACACACACACCACACACACACACACACACACAAAAACACACACACACACACACACACACACACACACACACACAAAAACACACACACACACACACAGACAGACATCTTTAGAGACACAATAACATCTGTCAGTCCATTACGTCTCAGGACTGTCCCACTGTCAAACCATTGAGGACATCAAGACTTTCTCTAAGTCCACATTTCTGCAGACTGGCTGAGGAAATTACTCACAGTTCATATCGCTGAGACATTAAAGACAGGGTTACCGTGGTTACCGTGGGTCACCCAGCCTCAAAGCAGAAGAAATAAAAGATAGAAGAAGAACAAACAAGCATGAAAGGAGCTAACGCTAACGTTAGCATTACAATAGAAAGACCTGTGTGGAGTTATCTGTGATCACATGATGATACATTATAAATCTGCCTCATCAGATCTGATCGAAATAATTATTCTGTTTACAAACAGGAAGTGAATGGAGGGAAATAAAAATGTACAATAAAAGTCCCATACCCACAATGCAACATGTTTTATGTCACAAATTGCTGTCTCATTCCTCTTTACACCAGTTTCAGCTCTAACAGCTGACCAGGTGACATCAGGGGGGGTTCAGGTCCTAGGCCTCAGAGGGGACGCTAGGACTGGGCCCAGGACTTCAAACTGTCTCAGCTGTTTCCTGTAAACAGATGTGACCTCACCTGATCAATACCTGAAGATCACCTGGTTCCTGTTTGTGTCACACCAGAACCTCGTACCTGCCTGAGTGTTGAGGTTGAGGTGGTAGAACGGTTCTCCTGTATCCTGTTCTCTATAATAAGCGGCCTGGGTTCTTCCAGTTCCACCTCTCACCTTGTTGGTGTGAAAGGAGAACTGGATGTTGGGTAACAGCCGTCTGACTCAGGCTGTGGTGTGCAGACTCAGCAGGTTTCGACACCCGGCGTCTGTTGGCAGGTAACCGTCAGCGATGTAGAAACACGAGGCGACCTGCAGCGCCGACACTTCCCCTCACTTCAGTTTCACTGCAGCTCAGAGAGGAACAGCCACAACTTTTACCTTCAGTGACCTGCAGTGACCTGAGCCACGAGGCGTTCACTGACTGTTGGGCAACTGTCCGTTCCAGTGATTCGCCACCCACAGTGTCCATGACTCCCTGGTGACAAAGAATGGACTTTCTGGTCAGAGGTGATGGGTCAGTAACATGTGAATCATCTGCGTCAAGATGGAGACTTACAGACCGGGGGGGTTGTTGCAGAAGCTTTCACAATAAAAGACGGAGACAGAGCAGCTCAGATCAAATATACAACAAAGACTACACCAGAGCAGGTCTACACAAGAAGTGGTTCACTGAGTCCTTCACAGGAGTAGGAGCTGCAACCTGAGAGTCTGTGCAGCACTCACCTCTGAGGCTCAGTCCAGACCACAGGTTCAAATCCAGCCCAGACCCTTTGCCTCGTGTCATCCTCTGTCTCTCTCTCTCTCTGTATCACTTGCTGTTTATCAAGAGTCAAAGAAAATATTGAAAATGACCATCTGTGTGAAAGTTTGTCATAATTAATGTGTGAAGTCTTGAGTAACGGCCAAAAAGTGTTTTCTGATGTCACCGTGACCTTTGACCCCCAAAATCTAATCAGGTCATCATTGAGTCCAAGTGAATGTTTGTGCCAAAATAAAGAAGTTCTGTCAAGGAGTTACTAAGATATCTTGTCCATGAGAATAAGACAGATGACCTGAAAACACAAAGGCGGCTCTGACTGTCACCAGCATGGCGGAATAAAAAAAGAAACATGTTAGAACTTGTTGTTGAAAGATGAATCTGAGGGTAAAGAAACTGTACATATTCAGACCTGATGCAGAGACTCCTCCAACTTTTCCTCCTCCTCTGACCTCTGACCTCCTCCTCTGACCTCTGACCTGGTGTTTTATACAAAAGATTTAAACTCAGTGCAGGTGTCGAACTCACACAGTATACACCTGGAGATTTACCTACAGGACCACAGGACTACACACCTGCAGCTGTAACATGTCTCTAGTTGCGATACTGTGACTCTGTAACATGTCCCTGAATGCGTTTCTGTGACATGTCTTTGGCTGCATTGCTGTGACTCTGTAACATGTCTCTGGTTGCGTTGCTGTAACATGTCTTTGGTTGCATTGCTGTGACTCTGTAACATGTCTTTGGTTGCATTGCTGTGACTCTGTAACATGTCTTTGGTTGCATTGCTGTGACTCTGTAACATGTCTTTGGCTGCGTTGCTGTGACATGTCTCTAGTTGCGATACTGTGACTCTGTAACATGTCCCTGAATGCGTTTCTGTGACATGTCTTTGACTGCGTTGCTGTGACTCTGTGACATGTCTTTGGTTGCGTTGCTGTGACTGTGACATGTCTTTGGCTGCGTTGCTGTGACATGTCTCTGGTTGCGATGCTGTGACTCTGTAACATGTCTCTGGTTGTGTTGCTGTAACATGTCTTTGGCTGCGTTGCTGTGACTCTGTAACATCTCTTTGGTTGCGTTGCTGTGACTCTGTAACATCTCTTTGGTTGCGTTGCTGTGACTCTGTAACATCTCTTTGGTTGCGTTGCTGTGACTCTGTAACATCTCTTTGGTTGCGTTGCTGTGACTCTGTAACATGTCTTTGGTTGTAATGCTGTGACTCTGTAACATGTCTCTGGTTGCGTTGCTGTGACTCTGTGACATGTCTTTGGCTGCGTTGCTGTGACATGTCTCTGGTTGCGATGCTGTGACTCTGTAACATGTCTCTGGTTGTGTTGCTGTAACATGTCTTTGGCTGCGTTGCTGTGACTCTGACTCTGACTCTGACTCTGACACGAGGACATGCCTGGCAGCCGGACTCGTCCCCGGCGGGCTCTCAGAGACTGTGGTGGTTGGACTGGATTCAAGGATTAGCTGTTCCAGGGAGGGAGGAGGGTTTGTTGGCTCGCTCTGTCCCCCAGAGGACGCTGGGAATGAAGAGAGAGAGAGAGACATAGAGAGAGAGAGAGAGAGAGAGAGAGAGAGAGAGAGAGAGAGAGAGAGAGAGTGCCCCAAAAACTAAAATCCCTCCACCCCTGAAGTTGCTCTCTCTCTCTATCTGTCTCTCTCTTTCTCTCCCTCTCCCTCTCTCTCTCTATGTCTCTCGCCCATGTTGGTATGCAGAGAGACAGGAGCCAACCACAGGCTGTAACCATGACATACCAGCAGCATGACAGAATATGGAAGATCAAGTCTGACAGAAAGAAACACTCACAGTCTTCACTTGATGAGATGAGAATACTTATACTCATACTCATACTACTACTACTACTACTAGTACTACTTATAATGATAATAATAATAATAATAATAATAATAATAAAACAGCAGGCCTAAACACTTACAAAAACTGATCATATGCATATCTGAAAGATCAACTTTCCAATTCATGTATAATTCATCAATATTTACTTTGGATGAAATATAGTTGTTATTTTCTTCTTGAAACCAAAGAACCAAACCATATAAAACCATATAAAAATTAACTGTTAGGCTTTTTTCTGAAATGACAGATGTTTTTCTAAAATGGATTAAAATGAAGTTGTTCTAAGGAAAAGTTTATAATGATCATTTCATTTCCAAGTTTCTTGGAAAATGTGATTTTTATTTATTTATTTATTATAGAATTATTACCCAGGCAAATATTAATTCATGATTCTTATATTATTATGTAAAATGTAGTTTTACATAAAAATGTACTTTAAGAAAACTTTTCCTTTTTACAAAACAACTTTTTTCTACATCAGTAAAACATCAGAAAACACACAAAAACAAATCATGAATTTCTTAAAATCATGGCTCCTTGTATTTCATGTTGTTGACTGAGTAAGAATTTACTATTACTACTCATTATTATTATTATTCACTATATATTTTTCCTTCAAGTCATTAAATAGAGCAAGTAAAACTTTTCATATCACAGTTTTGATTTTGATTTCATCTAAATCTCATTATTTAGATCTGAGTTTGTTTCATTTAAAACGTGATAAACTGTCACATAATGTTTAAATGTTAATGTTGTTGTTCACAGTTACTTTTAAATTATGAAGTAAAAATAGTGACTAATTATTACAATTTAATCATTAAAGATTTTTCAACATAATGTGTTTTGACTTGGCAAGTAAAAACATTGATTTATACTCTGATTATAGGATGAATGTGAACGTGATTGATCAGTAGTTTCCTTTCAGGACAAATAAAAAACTTTTTATTATATTGTAGTTTGTTTATGTTTAATATCACCTCCACCACAGAGGTTTTTTTTCACCAGCTGGTTTGTTTGTCTGCAGGATCAAACAAAAACTACTGAACCTATTTACACTGAACCTGGTGGAGGGATGGGGGATGGGCCAGGGAAGAACCCATCTAGAGCCAGATCATTGACTTGGAACTGTTTGACCTGGGCCTCAGTGACTCCTGATCTTCTAGTTCTGGTTGTGTTGCTTGTTATGAACTGAATCTGCGTTATTAAATAAAATACTAATTACACATATTAAATCACTTGATGTGTGTTTTTCTGGCATCAACAGGTTTCCATAGAGAATACTGAGGAACAAAGAGCTGTAAGAGAGGCTGTGAGGAGGAGGAGGAGAAGTGTTGACACCAAAGACAGACGGACAGAGGAGGAGGTGACGGAGGAGACAACCAGAGAGGAGGAGGACAGCTCCACCTACAGGACAAACTCAGCCTCAACACGTCTCCAGATAAAGACAGGACATACTGATGTTTCCGTCTCTGTGTCAGAGGTCACACAGAATACAAAGAGTTCATGTCACATTAACGACTCTGTCATTTACTGACTGTTTCAAAACAGCAGTCAGGACTCAGCTGGGGACTACAAGTCTCAGTGAGAAGGAAGTTTTCAGTCCAGCTGGACATGTTGCTTCAGTTTCAGACTCCTGCATGCACAACTGTAAATAATCTCTTCAGTCCCAGCAGGTGAACAATCCTCCTCGGTCTGATCCAGGTTCAGGTTTAAAGAGTCCTGATCCTCCTCGTCTCTGACTGCAACTGTAACAACAGACTATGAGGATCCAGACGGTCATCCTCAGTGAAGAGTCTCCACCACAGAGACAAGAATATTTACACCCACAGTCCTGATGTGAGGACTGCGATTACTGTTGCTAACTGTTTGCTGGCTAATGCAGCCTCAGCAACACCAGATCAGCTGATCAGACTGTGAGCTATAGACCTGGGATTCAAACCGACACCTAGACTCTAAACTACAGCAGGTCCTCATAGATCATGTGGTCAACATGTAGATCATGTGATCAGTATTACAAACATTGTGATTCTGTCACTTTAATAATTTCACACATGAACATGAGATCTATTGTTTGTTCAGTGAATATTGATCCTGGCCTGATCCTGGTCTGATCGTGGTATGAGGAGTTGTTCTGATGACCTGGTCAGATCCTGGTCTGAGGACCTGGTCAGATCCTGGTCTGATCCTGGTCTGATCCTGGTTGGAGGACCTGGTCAGACTCGTCCTGTACCAGCGTGTTAAAAGGATTTACCGTCATCAACACATCCTCAGCTTACATCAGCTCTACATCAGCTGTTTATATCTGGGGGGGGGGGGGGGGGGGGGGGGGGGGTTGAGGTGGGGGGCAGAAACAAAGTGTTGCTGTGGTCATGAAGAATCAGTGCCGTGCCAAAAGTGAATCTGTGTTAATCTGATAAAAGGGTCAGATTAGAGACCGATAACTTCAGATCAGAGTGGATTAGTCCATTGTTAGTCCTGGGGGGGGGGGGGGCTACGCTAGTTACAGTATACATACAGTACTTCTCTTCACTGATCAAAGCTGTCATAGCAAATACATTGTCAATAAATTAACAAAAAATAAATAGATGGAGATTTTTAACAAATAAATTCATCATGAAAAACATTAAAAATATTTGTTGACATCGCTGTGTTGCAGGTTAGCCACGCCCCCTCAGTCCCTCTGGACTATCTCACCTGGAGCTCGCACCTGATCACTGTCAGCTGATCATCACCTTGTTCAGTGGCTATTGTTGTGGTTGTTGCTCAAGTGTAGCTCGTACTGTAGGCCACCTGGTGAAATATGATCAAATCTACGGAAGCTTTTCAGGGTTCTCTGTCTGTTGTTACTGTGGAGACCTGATGTTTTTTCCTGCTTCCTTTGTTTCGTCTGATACTTTGTCAATAAACACCGACGTCTTTGTTGTTGTGGAACCGCAGTTCTGATCCGAGTCTTTAGAACTTAGGAACTTCATGTTTGTCACAACTCGGCTCAAGGTTGAACAACGGAGGGAAGACAAACAAATAGAAGCCAGTGGAGAGAGAGGGGCCGTCTGACTGACACCTGCCAGACCAGGTGAGCTGAATCCTCCTGATGACCAAGCTCCACCCATCAGGCTCCTGCAGGGAGGGGCTGTCTCTCAGCACAGAGACCAGCAGAGTCTTCAGCTGTCTCCAAACTCAGGGTGGCTCCTAATCAGTTCCTGCTGTGAACCTCCTGCAGCTGCTCTCAAACACTTCCAGGTTTGTTCCTGGTCTGAAGCGCCTTTAAAACAGGAGTTCATTAACTTCACTTCACACACTCCATCCCTCCTTTAATTGCTACCTGGCTCAGAACGTCCCCTCTGATCTCCACTCTCCTTCCTTTGCCAACGTTTTAAAAGTGGAAATGTATTTATTGGAGTTTACCACTTCCTACCACATCGTCTGGAGACTGTGTGATCCAGAGGAGAGACGTCAGCTGTGACTGAAGGTAGAGAGACGAGAGAGAGAGAGAGAGAGAGAGAGCTGCTGGATCTGACAAATGACAATGAAACTCACATTTCCTTTTAATCATTTTTGTCTTTTTGTCAAAAAAAAAGTTTCTCATTAACGATCTGGATCCTCCTCCAGATACACAGAATCCGAATCCTTCTCTAAGTTAGAACGTAAACGCAGTCCTGAACTAACAGCAACAACTAGTTTCAAACCACTGATTCATTAAAGCAGCTGCACACATACTTCAGATATGACGAGACTTTGTTTATTTATTTAATAAGGGATATCCATCCATCACCCATCATCCATCATCCATCACCCATCATCCATCCACAACTGTTTCCAGCTGTTTAGCTGAAGGCAGTTCAGTTACCTAAACACTGTTCACCTGACCTGTCACCACTTTCTAAAGGACGATGTCTGAACTTACATTAATGCATCACATCACATGAACTCACTCAGTCTGGGTCACATGAGCCACAAACAGACAAACAGACTTTAACTTAACGTTGGTGAAATATTTATCCAGAACGACGGTGAACTAAAACCGTATTAAAACAAGCTAATGAACCATAACTATGTGTTTATTATTGTTCCCATGACGACAGAGGTCCTACGTATCCGGTGGTCAGGATGGACGACTGATGTGGTTGTTCAGGTCGGAGGACTTGATGCTCTGACATAACACTGATATTAATATGAATATTATTTTCAGACAGGGTTTACTAAACGTATTCCAACATTGTTTGAAAATGACTGTACACATGTTCAGTTTAAATGTGCACACGGCAGCAGACCTGGACAATAGATGACCTGACGTCTTTCTGCTCACCACGTTCATTAATCCAAAGAAAGTCTCTGTTTCAGGGGTCACTTGATGAGGAATTGTAATGTAAGTTATTAGTCTAATTGAAACAGGTGAACTTCAGTAAAAATGTCCGGAGGGTTTGGCAAGTGGCTGGACTTAATGGCTGAGTTGTTTTTGAAATGGGAGCCAGATGTCCCACATTAACAGACATTGGTTGATGTCAGGAGGTTAAACAGTGAAATAAAGCTGCTGACATTTAAAGGCTTCAGACTCTCAGCAGCACAAAGTCAGGGGATCAGAGAGCGTTTGGCCGTCACAGATAAATGTTGAGCAGCAAGTACAGACGAGGTTGCTCAAGTCTCACTGGTAAGTGATTTTCCTGCCGGTCACTCTGGAGAGACGTGGACTCAGTCTGATCCTCATTGTGGACTTCAGCATCACGCTGAGTTTCCTCCAGCTGCTCCGGACACATGGAGGATAATCTGCAAATGGCAGACAGAGTTAAAACCTGCTCTCCTGTGTCTGGCGGCGTCCTGTCAGCCTGTAGATATGAACACGGCTCAGTTGTCAGCGGCCGTAAACTTTTACCACACTCAACATGTCTCGACTGAAATTTCAGATGTGTTTGATTTAGAATTTCACTTCCATTGTTGTGATCAGTCACAGTTCAAGTCTTATTTTGAAAGTTCAGTCTCCAAACTTTTTACAGTTTTTCAAAATAAGACACAAGGTTTAGAAGAAATAACAGACATCACAGCTGCTGTTTAATGATTCATTTTCTTGTATGACTGAACAGCTGTACAGCTGTTTGACTGTATGACTGTATGACTGTATGATTGTATGACTGTATGACTGAACAGCTGTACAGCTGTTTGACTGTATGACTGTATGATTGTATGACTGTACAGCTGTACAGCTGTTTGACTGTATGACTGTATGATTGTATGACTGTATGACTGTATGACTGTACAGCTGTACGGCTGTTTGACTGTATGACTGTATGATTGTATGACTGTATGACTGTATGACTGTACAGCTGTACGGCTGTTTGACTGTATGACTGTACAGCTGTACGGCTGTTTGACTGTATGATTGTATGACTGTACAGCTGTACGGCTGTTTGACTGTATGACTGTACGACTGTATGATTGTATGACTGTACAGCTGTACAGCTGTTTGACTGTATGACTGTATGACTGTATGATTGTATGACTGTATGACTGTACAGCTGTACGGCTGTTTGACTGTATGACTGTACAGCTGTACGGCTGTTTGACTGTATGACTGTACAGCTGTACAGCTGTTTGACTGTATGACTGTATGACTGTATGACTGTATGATTGTATGACTGTATGACTGTACAGCTGTACGGCTGTTTGACTGTATGACTGTACAGCTGTAGAGCTGTTTGACTGTATGACTGTATGATTGTATGACTGTATGACTGTACAGCTGTTTGACTATATGACTATATGACTGTATGATTATATGACTATACAGCTGTACAGCTGTTTGACTGTATGACTGTATGATTGTATGACTGTATGACTGTACAGCTGTACGGCTGTTTGACTGTATGACTGTACAGTTGTATGGCTGTTTGATTGTATGATTGTATGACTGTATGACTGTGCGAACAGAATCTGGACTCAGCACCGTGAGGATCATGTGTGGTCTGGGTTTTCAGGGAGCTGTGGACTCTTGTTGCTGGAGGCTGACAGACCAAAGACAGATCAGTATTCGTCTAGAGTGCTGGCAGCAAAGTGTTTTAGTTTCAGAGTAAACAGAGAAAAGAGTGACGAGTGTCAGAAGGTAAGAGAAGCTCTGAGTCCATTACAGCAACGGCCTCTTTCATCGTCTGAAGGTGTAATGACACGTTGTCAGCGTCCTACAGGCGTCCCGCTGGGTAAAATCACTCACACTGGCAACCTGTAATTCATCCTCCGCCTCAGCCGGCCGGAGCCTCTGATGGTGGTGATTTCCTGTGACACGCTGCAGTGTTTCAGTGCGTGTTGTTAATCAGCTCTGACTCTGTTTGTATTCATGTGCAGCTGAAGCATCAACATGAGAAGTGCTTCAATTAACTCCTTCACACAGAGAGGATAATGAGCAGCTTTCTCCTCCACTGCAAACCATGTTTCTATCCTCAGACAGACACAAAACCTCCTGTCACGGTTTTACAGATTTTACAGATTTTTTACCCAAAAACTGTTTTTAAAATGAGAAAGTGGATTTAAACTGATGGAAAAGCTGTGGTCTAACAACTGACAACAGTGTGTTTTCTGAACTCTGTTCACATGTGATAAACTACAGGTATGTGTAACATGACCCTGACATGAACTACAGCAGTGAACTGCATTCACACCTGAGGTTAAAAAAACTGATCTTTGATAACCTATAACAATATTACACAATATTTAATATTACTTAAAGTCATTGCAGCTTTGGTTCTATAATCATTAGTTTGACGTCTTTACTCTGTGATATTTTCCTCATCATTATGTGACAGACTGTAGATATGAACATGTGTTGACAATGACCTGACCTGCAGATGCAGCACATTCACCAACAACAAGATAACTGCTGTATGCATTGTACTATAGTGATCAATGGCATAAATATGAGAACTCTCTTCTTGTAATAATGAGCAGACCTTGTAAATACGCTGCAACACGACACAAGAATTTTACAAAGATCAGAATCTGATCTTTGTCTTGAAGTGTTTATTTAACACTGAGAACAACATGGAGTCTTGATGACTTGATAAGATTCTGGCTCCAGTTCTTTCCCTTTAATCACAGTGTGAGTCTCATACAGAAATACACATTAATCACACACACCTTCACTCTGTGGTTCACAGACACTTTTCCTGTCTGATGTGTAAACAAAGTCTCAGGATACAGGTACAGATCCCGGTCCAGGATTAGTCCTGCTGGACTGCAGGAGTCTGTCTGCGCTGCGGTGAAAGTCACTTCCTCAGATCTGACGTTCAGCTCTCGGTGTCCACAGAGACGCCCTCACCTCTGAAGTTAATGATCTGTGAGGAGGAGTGTGATAATACTCATTTCATGGAGCAAATGGAAGAAAGGAGCTCCTCTTCTTCTAATCATGGAGTCCCGGGGGGGCCGGAGGGGGGGGGGTTCACACAGCATCTGCTCGTCTTTAATTTCCCTGAGCTGGGCCTCAGGACCTGATCTGCCTTCATGTAAGAATACATTATGTAATTACAGAGAAATGAAAAGAAACAAACTCACACTAATAATCCTGGATCTGTGAGTTTAATGTGATGATGAAGAGCAGATCCACATCAGACCTGTCTCACAGGTTACTATAGTTCAGCTCCTCACTGGATCTTTGGTACTGGAACAGATGAAGTGTCTCTGACTGACCAAAGATCATCTGTTGTACAGACGCTCCACTCTGTTTCTGAGTTGACAGCTGATCACAGATCTTTATTTTAGAGCTGAACCTGATCAGATCTAGACTTTGATTATATCAAATGAAATCCCACCTCCCTCTGCTTTGGGAGCTGAATGTTTCACTCCGGCTGGAACATGATGTGATTCTCAGCAGCTGCAGGTCCAGAATCCACCTAAAACCTCATCCAGCGTCATGGTCCAGAACCGCAGACCCACACCCACAGCTCCAACCCCACCCTCACACCCGGCTCAGTCTGAACTCAGACCCAACTGTGATAATGATGAAACTGATCATGTTTATTGATGATGACAGCGGAGCCTTTGGGCGGGCCTTTGTCCTGTCAGTTAAAGACAACAAACCTGCTGTCGATGGGTGACTTCAAACTCACTGAGGTCTGACAGGAGAACAACCATTGGCTCATCACTCAGGGGAACGGCATTGGTCTGATGACCTGTTACACTTCACCATGATGTCATCTTACTCTCACACTTTATTTCAGTCTGAACATCTCCGTCATCTCTGAGTCTCACAGAGTAATCAGACATTATTATTATTATAATTAGTGTTTTAATAATCAAGTCATTAATTCATGTTTTTTATATATATATATATATATATTTTTTTTTTTTTTTTGGGCCTTTTATACCTTTATTGACAGCACAGTAGAGAGAGAAGAGATGGGGAGGCAGAGAGAGGGGGAATGACATGCAGCAAAGGGCTGTCCGATGCGGGATTCGAACCGCGGCCGCCTGCAGCGAGGACTGTGGCCCGTACACATGGGGCGCCTGCTTAGACCACTACGCCACACGATGTCCCTTCATGTTTTTTTTTTAAAGGTTGAAGCTGACTGAAAGTCAAACCTGAACTTAAATCTGACTTGAAAAGTACTTTTAAGGTTTCAGAGATAACTCTGATATATTTTAGATTTTCCAAAAATACTTTAAAACCTAATTAAAAACCTTAATAACATTATTATCAATGGATAAATCAATAAAACAATCAGTTTCCTATAGTAGAGTTGAGACAAACTCGTCTTTATGTAATCGTGACCTCACTTACCCTGACCTGGTTACCATGGTAACATTATCCTCTAAATGTCTGACACATTTATTAAAGGCTCTTTCCTTTTAAGTGACTCACCAAGTTTGACGTCAGTACAGAGTGACCTCACTCAGGGAAATGATGATGTCACACTTCATCAGTGACATCAGTGACACCACCCAACACCTCCACCCACCATCAAACTGTCAGGAAGGTTGTGTAAAACTGACAAGTGTCTTTGAGCCTGAAACTGTGAAACACTGTAGAAATACATTTTAGTATGTAAAATATAAAAATATATTTTTATTTTTAAATTTAACCATGACTCATGACTATCAAGCCTGTAGTGACAATTCATCTTTAAAATAAATAAAATAATAAAATGTCAGACTCTTACATCAGAGCTTAAGACTTCTGTGTCTTTTATTAAATGAAATGTATTTATTCTTATATTTATTTTACACATCAAATAGACTAAAAAAGACTTTTCTAGATAAAATTTTTAAAGACATGGCACCAGTGAGGTTATTCATTATTTTCCAAAGGAGGTAAAATCACATTTTGTTATTATAAAGTGTGTTTCCTGAACATCAGCTGTGTTTATGGCTTTTGATCGTCACTGACACAGATCCTGGCTCACGATTTTGAACAGGACTTCAGCCTGTGGTTTACAGCTGCTTCGTAGCTTCAGGAGAAGAAACTCTCCGTACTGTCGGACTGTTGAGTCGTCTTCTCTCTGTAATTAGGACATTTCAGTCCCTCTCTCTTTGGTTTTCAGAGCTCAGATCTTGGTCTTTTTGTCCTTTGCTGCGTCCTGTAGACTCATCTGCTCGCCGTTGTGATGGTTTGAGTTTGGTAATCCCTCAGCAGATTTAACGAGTGTGTTTTTCAGAGTCTGTTCCTATGAAGTCGGCGTGGTGGTCACAAATAATGGTGCATCATGGGATATTTATCAGCCCTTCCAACGAGGCGTCCGTGGGGACTCGGCTCAGTCAGACTCTTTGTAGACTCTCAGCTCATCGTTGTTGAATCTGGCGTCCGCAGAGTCACATCAGAGCCGCTTCAGCCGTTATCCGTCTCCGCTTGCCGCTCGCTCTCTGACGAGTCTCATTCCGGTGCCGCTGGACTTTAACTGTTCATAAAACTTCAATGTCAGACAAAAGGCGTTTGTGAGTGTTTGTGTTTGTGGGGCTGTGGCAGAGTTTAATATGATCCAGCTCCTCTTTGATGTAACTGAGGCCACAGGGACACGATTGTCTGGCCTCGTCATGGAGACTCAGATGTCAGAGTTCTGCAGCTCTGTCCCACCTGTCCCATCTGTTTCCCCTGTTTCCCCTGTCTTTATGCTGATCAGGTGAAGCAGCTTCAGATGTTTAACCTGAGGATGTTTCGTGAACACATTTCTGTCTGTAAAGAACTGTTCACAGGTCACCTTCCTCTTCTCCTCTGTAATCTGTCTTCTGCTTTACAAACACTCAGGGAGCAGATCAGCCTCTGATTGGCTGAGAGCACAACGAGCAGCTCAGCAGTAATGAGACTCTGATTCACGTCGGCTGAGAATAAAAGAGGGTTAATCTGAGGAGGAGGCGACAGAGAGGTCAGGAGGTCATCGATAAAGTCTTCGTGTCCAGACACCGTCAGTGATTACAGGAAGTCATCGACGTGTCTCTGAGACAAAGCTCGACCTTGGAGACTTGGAGTCCTCCATCCTCAGTCTAGTACACAGTCCTGACACAACCACCTGCACCGCTCCACTTCAAATCACGGTGACCAGCAGAAAGAGAATCTGTTTTCTGATTGTGTAGATTTCCTTATATATATATATATATATATATATATATATATATATATATTTGTATATATATACAGTGCTGTGAAAAAGTATTTACCCCCTTACAGATTTCTTTTGTTTTTGCTTTTTTTGTCACACTTACATGTTTCAGTTCATCAAATTTTAATTTTAATATCAGACAAAGATAACCTGAGAAAATACAAAATGCAGTTTTTAAATGATGATTTCATTTATTAAGGGAAAAAAGCTATCCAAACCAACCTGATCCTATGTGAAAAAGTAATTACCCCCCCTTGTTAAATCATGAATTAACTGTGATTAACCACATTTTTTGGAAAACTGAGTTCAATTTCACTAGCTCCACCCAGGCCTGATTACTGCCAGACCTGTAGAATCAAGAAATCACTTAAATAGAACCTGTCTGACAACATGAAGTGAGCTAAAAGATCTCAAAAAGCAACACATCATGCCCCGATCCAAAGAAATTCAAGAACAGATGAGAAACAAAGTCATTGACATATATCAGTCTGGAAAGGGTTACAAAGCCATTTTTAAGGCTTTGGGACTCCAGCGAACCACAGTGAGAGCCCTTATCCACAAATGGAGAAAACATGGAACAGTGGTGAACCTTCCCAGGAATGGCCAGCCGACCAAAATTACTCCAAGAGCGCATCGACAACTCATCCAGGAGGTCACAAAAGAACCCAGAACAACATCTAAAGCACTGCAGGCCTCACTTGCCTCAGTTAAGGTGAGTGTTCATGATTCAACAATAAGAAAGAGATTGGGCATCCATGGCATCCATGGGAGAGTTCCAAGGCGAAAACCACTGCTGACCAAAAAGAACACAAAGGCCCGTCTCACATTTGCCATAAAACATCTAGATGATCCCCAAGACTTTTGGGGAAATATTCTGTGGACTGACCAGACAAAAGTGGAACTTTTTGGAAGGTGTATGTCCCGTTACATCTGTCGTAAAACTAACACAATATTTCAGAAAAAGAACATCATACCGACAGTCAAACATGGTGGTGGTAGTGTGATGGTCTGGGGCTGCGTGGCTGCTTCAGGACCTGGGCGACTTGCTGTAATTGATGGAACCATGAATTCTGCTCTCTACCAGAAAATCCTGAAGAAGAATGTCCGGCCATCAGTTTGTGACCTTAAGCTCAAGTGCACTTGGGTTATGCAGCAGGACAATGATCCGAAGCACACCAGCAAGTCCACCTCTGAATGGCTCAAAAAAAACAAAATGAAAGTTTTGGAGTGGCCTAGTCAAAGTCCGGACTTAAATCCGATTGAGATGCTGTGGCATGACCTTAAACAGGCCGTTCATGCTCGAAAACCTTCCAATGTGGCTGAAATAAAACAATTCTGCAAAGAAGAGTGGGCCAAAATTCCTCCACAGCAATGTGAAAGACTCATTGCGTGTTATCGCAAACGCTTGATTGCAGTTGTTGCACAACCAGTTATTAGGTTTAGGGGGCAATTATTTTTTCACATAGGGTCAGGTTGGTTTGGATAGCTTTTTTCCCTTAATAAATGAAATCATCATTTAAAAACTGCATTTTGTATTTTCTCAGGTTATCTTTGTCTGATATTAAAATTAAAATTTGATGAACTGAAACATGTAAGTGTGACAAAAAAGCAAAAATAAAAAATCTGTAAGGGGGCAAATACTTTTTCACAGCACTGTATATATATATATATATATATATATATATATATATAAAGAAATCATATATATGTTTTATATCCTATATACGTTTATATAGCCTATATGTGATAGGCTATATAAACGTATATAAACGTATATAAAAGTGCAGCTGTTTGACCTTCCAGGGTTCATTCATTGATTTATTTGTGCTGCACAGACACTCATGCTTGTACGAAATAAAAAGTTGTGTTAATTAAATATCAAATGACTGTTGCTGAATGTCACAAATATGAACTGATAGACTTTATAACAGCTGTGAGTTAACTGAAGCTGACACAAATATCTGATGGGATCAATAATGTTATTGCTCAACTGTCGGTCCTGATCCAGGACAGACACAGAGGACATGTGTGGACTCTGTCGGTGGTTTCCTGGACCCTCTGCTGGTGAGCGGTCCTGACTCCGTCTTTATGTGACAACAAGGATAAAACCAACAGAGAGGAAACATCAGCGCGGCTCAGGCAGGATCTACAGTATAAAGAGAGTTTGTCATGTGGAGACAAAGAGGTGGAGGCAGATGGACGTCAAAGAGGCCGTTTGTGTGTCTCAGTGTGAGTTTCAGTCTCAGCTCTCTGACTCGGAGCCAGTCGTCCTCTGGGGATAAAAACCCCACATGATGTCCACTCGCTGCCAGCTCTGTTAAACAGACACCAGGTCACTTTTCTTCCTCCTGACTCCCTGAACAAAGCTGTGATTGAGGCGCGACTCTGTCAGAGCAGGTCTACACGAGGAGGACACTGTCTTCAGCTGAAAGCTGACTAAAGGTCCCCCTCGGCGTCTGGACGCAGGAGCAGGAAACGCTGCTCAAAGTGAAGAATCGGCGTGTTTGGAGAGCCCTCGGGTGCGTTTGGTTTTAGTGTTGGCTGCAGAGCTGGGCGGCCGGCGGGGAGGAGACGCTTCCAGAGCTGAACCACCGTCACTTAGCAACAGCACCTTTTAGTTGGATGAAAACTCAGGAAGTCCCCCAACGGCAGGATGGACTGTACCCCATCACAGACTGATCCAGCAGGAAGATTAATGTCGGGGGATATTATTAACTCTTTGCTGAAGATAGATTATTGATTGATTGATTAAATATAACTGTAGGTTTGTCATCCGGGGTCCAGGCTGAGGACCAGGACTCAGAGCTGTAGACTGTAGAGTTATTCTGGTGCCTTTTATTCTTCTGCTTCAGCTGAAACTGTCAAACTCAGATCCTGCTGCCATCCATCCATCATCCATCCATCCACGGTCTAGTGGTCCGGTGGTCCGGTGGTCGGGTGGTCCGGTGGTGTGGTGGTCCGGTGGTCGGGTGATCCGGTGGTCTGGTGGTGTGGTGGTCCGGTGGTGTGGTGGTCCGGTGGTCGGGTGATCCGGTGGTCTGGTGGTGTGGTGGTCCGGTGGTCGGGTGGTCCGGTGGTGTGGTGGTCCGGTGGTCCGGTGGTCGGGTGGTCGGGTGAGCGGGTGGTGTGGTGGTCCGGTGGTCCGGTGGTGTGGTGGTCCAGTGGTGTGGTGGTCCGGTGGTCCGGTGGTCGGGTGGTCGGGTGAGCGGGTGGTGTGGTGGTCCGGTGGTCCAGTGGTGTGGTGGTCCGGTGGTCCGGTGGTCGGGTGGTCGGGTGAGCGGGTGGTGTGGTGGTCCGGTGGTCCAGTGGTGTGGTGGTCCGGTGGTGTGGTGGTCCGGTGGTGTGGTGGTCCGGTGGTCCGGTGGTCGGGTGGTCGGGTGAGCGGGTGGTGTGGTGGTCCGGTGGTCCAGTGGTGTGGTGGTCCGGTGGTGTGGTGGTCCGGTGGTGTGGTGGTCCGGTGGTGTGGTGGTCGGGTGGTCCGGTGGTGTGGTGGTCCGGTGGTCCGGTGGTGTGGTGGTCCAGTGGTGTGGTGGTCCAGTGGTCGGGTGGTGTGGTGGTCCGGTGGTGTGGTGGTCAGGTGGTGTGGTGGTCCGGTGGTGTGGTGGTCCGGTGGTCCGGTGGTGTGGTGGTCTGGTGGTGTGGTGTGGCGGTCCGGTGGTCCGGTGGTGTGGTGGTCCGGTGGTGTGGTGGTCCGCTGGTCGGGTGGTCAGGTGGTCGGGTGGTCCGGTGGTCCGGTGGTGTGGTGGTGTGGTGGTCCGGTGGTGTGGTGGTCCGGTGGTCGGGTGGTGTGGTGGTCCGGTGGTGTGGTGGTCCGGTGGTCCGGTGGTCCGGTGGTGTGGTGGTGTGGTGGTCCGGTGGTGTGGTGGTCCGGTGGTCGGGTGGTGTGGTGGTCCGGTGGTGTGGTGGTCCGGTGGTCCGGTGGTCCGGTGGTGTGGTGGTCTGGTGGTGTGGTGTGGCGGTCCGGTGCTCCGGTGGTGTGGTGGTCCGGTGGTGTGGTGGTCCGGTGGTCCGGTGGTCCGGTGGTCCGGTGGTGTGGTGGTCTGGTGTGGCGGTCCGGTGCTCCGGTGGTGTGGTGGTCCGGTGGTGTGGTGGTCCGGTGGTGTGGTGGTCCGGTGGTGTGGTGGTCCGGTGGTTGGGTGGTCCGGTGGTGTGGTGGTCCGGTGGTCCGGTGGTGTGGTGGTCCGGTGGTCCGGTGGTTGGGTGGTCTGGTGGTGTGGTGGTCCGGTGGTGTGGTGGTCCGGTGGTGTGGTGGTCCGGTGGTTGGGTGGTCCGGTGGTGTGGTGGTCCGGTGGTCCGGTGGTGTGGTGGTCCGGTGGTCCGGTGGTGTGGTGGTCCGGTGGTCCGGTGGTCGGGTGGTCTGGTGGCCGGGTGGTCTGGTGGTGTGGTGGTCCGGTGGTTGGGTGGTCTGGTGGTCTAGTGGTCCAGGAAGTGGTTATGTGTTGGACCTTCATGTGATTTATACTCTTTTCATGCTGCAGGTCTTTCAGTGTCCTGCTTCTCGTTTCCCTCGCCATGGAAACCACTTTACATCTGAATAATTAAAAATGATGAACATGATGTTTGTCTCTAAGTTGAGTTCTGCCTCTCAGTCCTTCATCAGCCAGTGGAGCTGTGATGTCATGGCGCCTCCTGGTGGACTTATAATATCACTGTATCTTCATCTGAACAACATCATCATCATGTTGACGTGAAGTGCCTCGCTGCTGCTTCATCAATAAACTGAATATTATGCAGACTACAGGAGTCACATGAGGGACTGAAAACCTGAACCTTCTCAGGTCCAGGTTCAGGCTGCTGGGACTTGGTTCACCAGGTGACTCGTTACAGGAACGTGGATCAAACAATAAAAGATATGTTTAAACACACACTGACATCTTACTCTGAAGATGAAAGAAGAAAATGAAAACCTTTTTTTGTGATTCAAGGTTCATGTTCCAAATTTAGACCTGATCAAAACAGATGATTTTTCTGAGGAGAGAAATGACCTCACACAGATCAAGATGATTATTGATGATCTGAGAAATTCAGTTTTCACTGACATGACCTCACATGGTGTTTGGGCTGGGGCAGTTGTTAATGAGAGTATTAGACCTGGGGCAGTTGTTGGAGCTCGGCTGGGACACAGTTCATGTTTCACACCATCGTTTGTTTTATTTATGTGTCCGAGTACTTCTCCATGGGATGAATCATATTGAGCATCATCCATCCATCCATCCATCCATCCATCCATCCATTCATTCATTCATACAACCTTCTCTGTGTGTACCTATCTGTCAGGCAGATGAACATATCAGTGTTCAAACTGTGACTCCTGAAGTTCAGTGATCGTCCAGCAGGGGGTGTGAGTTACTCACATTCAGAAATGCTCCTGCAAAACCCTGTTCTAACTAGAACTACAACTACACTGTTCTAATGAACCCTGTTTTAACCAGAACTACACTGTTCTAACAAATCTTTTTCTGACTAGAACTACAACTACACTGTTCTAATAAACCCTGTTCTAAAGAAAACTGTTCTAAAGAACTCTGTTCTGATGAATGTTGCAGTGTTCTGCAACTTTTCACTCTATGGAGAAATCAACCTATAATGTGTAACTTTGTACCTCTTATAAAACACAACAACAGAACACAACAACACAACAACAGCACTATTTTGTGACGTCCCAGCTGCAGTTGACACAGTACTAAACTGTGATAAACTATAAACATTTCCCAGATATACATATTTATATATGTATGAAACACAAAATGTATTTTCTGTCACAGTCAGGCTTCCACATGTTCCATGTGTTCTTCTCTGTGTTCTCCTACTTCAGCTGATCTCACAGGATTAAACTACTTCATATTTGAGCTTGTGTGTTGATTGGAGACAGAGAACGCTCACCTGACAGAGGACACATGTCAGGGGACAGTTGTGGCCCCGCAAGGTCACGGGGCCCCAGCAGAGAGCTGCAGTCCCATGAACCATCTGTTAATGTTCCTGCTGCAGCACACGCAGCTGCTGATCCTGCATCCTGCAAGCTTCTGTCTCACATACATGTGGACATCAAACATGCAACCCCAGGTCTATTTATCCTACACTGTGTGGCACGCGCACACACACACACACACACAGTGGTTTTGTATAAATGTATATGTGTGTGTGTGTGTGTGTGTGTGTGTGTGTCTACAGTAGTAACAGCAGTATCTGTGAGTGTGGGGGAGGGTGGGGGTTGGTCTCGTTGGAGTAGCGTGACCTGCTGGTGCGGTGCAGGCTGGAGGGGGGGGGGGGCTCACTCATTCAATCAGCTGCAGAACCCCCCCCTCCTGCTGGCCTGCAGACATGCAGTGGGTTTAATGTATCAGTAGAGAAACAACAGATAAGCCTGAACACTGCTGCTGTCAAACACAGACATTTTATTTTCATAACAGGAAACTGTTGACAGTGAAACCTCTTATCGCAGTGTTGTTCCTGTCAGATGAAAACCACTGACTGCTGGTTATCAGCCGTTGCAGCAGTGAGTGTGTACAGTGGACAACAGGCTCAGTTCAGGCTGACACATAAACTTTATTGACTTCCTGCAGAAAAACAGATGGACAGAGCTCATGTCCTGACAGACTGAAGACCTACAGTCTGTTTTACCTGGGTTTATAGGTGATTTATTCCCTCGATATACAGGTGATTTATTACCTGGACAGAGCTGCAGGGGTTCATCACTGTCAGAGACACCTGGAATGTCTCTGTTAGGGTGAAGCTGTGTTAAATCCTGGTGTTTCATACAGAGAGTGTTTGTGTCAGCAGCTCTGAGATCAGCCCTGAAGCTGCTGCAGGAGGAGATGTCCTTCAGGTCCTCTTCATATGTTTCTGTAGCTCGTTACGTAATGTCCAACATCATATCATAGACTCATCACAGACTCAGGCTGGATAAATCACTGCAGAGACAAGGGAGGGTGAGGAGTCTAACCTGCCTTGTGTCAACAGTCCAGGCTTGTGCTGCGATGGTGTGTGTGTGTGTGTGTGTGGGGGGGTCTATTTGTCTCAGTCTAGAGTGTTGTTGCTGACCATGTTGATCCTTCATGGCCACAGTTCACTGTCTTCTAATGGCTCCTTCCATGTCACAAACCGGTTTCATCAACACGACAGTGAGGATGTGTGTGTGGTTGTTGTGTAGTAGTTGTTGTGAGGTTGTTGTGTAATTGTTGTGTTGTTGTTGTGTAGTTGTGAAGTTGTGAGTAGTTTTGTGTAGTTGTGTAGTTGTAGTTGTCAGACAGACACGTCAGTGAGCAGCAGTGAACACGTTACTACAGATTAGTGTGGATTATACAGCAGGATTATAAACTGTGTGATGGGTCAGAATTGATCTGTAAATAGGGCAGATATCAGTGATCGGGGTCAGACATGCTACTGTCTTTACATCAGCATGAAGGAACAGTCTGATCCACAGAGTCTACAGAGATCATGAACTGACATGTTCAGCACAGCTGAGCTCTTACTGTCGGATTATCATTATTTAAATGATTTTATTTCATTCACTTGACATTCATCTCTGATGCAATAAGCCACTTTAATGACAGCGCTCACCTCCGCACATCCAAATGTTTAACCAAGGCTAGCCCCCATCCCTTCAGTTGGAGGAACCACTGCATCAGAGGAGGCTACATCAACTTGTGTGGACTCTGACGTGGACCAACAGTGTTGAGTAGTTCACATCTTCTGCTGCTACGTATCCCCCCCCCCCCACAGATATTTGCTCTTCTGTAACATTTAATGTTCCTTAGTGTAGTAGAGTGAAGTAGTAATCAGCTGGAATCAGGATGATCAGCTCTCACCTGTCACTCACTGTGTGAGAGGATATTTATTTAAAGTTGAGTCTTTCTCAACTTTCAGAAGCTAACTTAGTTAGCTCAGAGTTAGCTAATAGCTCTTGACTCCGTACTCAAGTTAACTGAACCCACCTGACTAGAGGATGGATTTATGAATAGCTTGTTAGATATACATGTAAATCAGACAGACTTGGCGCTGGAAGGTGGATATTTTCTCTTTTGATTGAGCTGGGCTAACAGTTTCACACTGCTTCCAGTCTTTGTGCTAAGCTAGGCTAACAGTTTCCCCTGCTCCAACACATTTTGGTTGGAATCAGCCTGAAACCTATACAGGATTTAATCAGCAGCAGAATCATTAGGCAGGAACAGGAGCCACCCATCCCTAAGGACAGTGAAGGGCCCCAACACCTACAACCTCATGCCCTCTGGATGCTGATATCAGTCCCTGAACCTAGAACCAAAGGGGCCACAACTGGTTTTGTACCAACCTCCATCCGTCTACTGAACTCTTCCCCATCCCCACCTGTTCCATTCGGAGAGAAGGGAGTAGTGTGATTATTGTATTTGTCCCATTTCTTTACTTTGATTTTGACTTTTAATTGAAAATAGCTTCGATAACCTGAATGTTGATGCCTTCATCTCATACCCTTTCATGTGTTAAATGTGCTTCTCCTAACCCTTCCTCCTTAGTTTAGTCGTTACTCTGTGTTTTCGATTTGAACCTGTCCGGAGAAGGGATCCGGAGCCACTCTGTCTGACAGGAGGCGGTCCTCCTCTGTTATTCCAGCCGTTTTAAATCAGGACGCCGCTCGGGATTGGCGGAGGATTACGGTCGGAGCTCCTTCCAAGCAGCCTATTGGCTACTGCTGATGTCATTCAGACGATCCTCGGCCCTGTGAGGGATTACCATGGAAGAAGGTGGGAAAAAAAACAAAAATAATCTGTGCGGGGCGGCCATCTTGCCTGCGCTCGCAGAGGCAGGGAGAGACTGGAAGTGAGGACGGAGGAGAACCGCAGCGGGAAGAAACAAACCGCCGATGTTTATTTTTATTCAGGGCGGATCGTTTACACGACTGGTTCACCGCCAACCCGCAGAGAATCTGCGTGGTCGTGCCTGCGGTTTGTTGTTTTCCTCCTCGGGATCCGGTGAGGAAACCCTCTCCCGTTAAACCAGCTAGCTGCGGGGCTAAGCTAACGGCTAGCCAGGCCAGCTAGCTGTTCGATGACCGAGCTGTGGTCGTCAGCAGCGGATTGAAGACTGCAGCTCCGTTCGGTAACACTGTGTCTGGTCGTGGAGGGCTGTTTTCTAGATGCGGACTCTGATCCCGGATCACACCACCGACACTACGTCCTGAGCAGCGTCGTGTTTATTTGACACCAAACACCTTATGGACAGCTCGGGTTTAGCGTTCCTTCGGTGTGACGGTCAGCTTGGAGATTCCGTAAATTAAAGCAGGATTTTGGAGCGACTTTACCACCGACTAGCAACGGCCGGAGCTCCGCTCAATCCCGCTCTTGAAATACACTAAATCAGTGCAGATCGATGAAAATGTCCTGTCTGCTGCCGGAGAAAAAGGCTGTTTTTCTGCTCCAGTTTACACCCAGTTCGACTGTAGGCTACCAAGTGTATAACTGTCAATGACATTACCTGTAATCACACAGTGAACCGGCCGCTCAGCTGTATTTGATCCCGATGAAGGGACCTGGAAGTTGGATGATATTACACGGTTTGTCGGTGCCTCCTCTTTAATCGGGCCTGACCTCAAATAAACGGGTTATAACTGCAGCTCAGTGCTCAACATTTACCTCATTTCATCCTGGCTAAATGTGTTATATTTGATCACCTTAAACCAGGTCTAGTTTAAAGGGACGTTCATTCCGGTTGATTTCTCTTTGGATTATAACTACAATAACGGATTCTGTCTTTGGATCCACGATGGGATCAGCGACCAAACTGGCCTTCAGTGTTTTCCTCATCTCCTGCTCTTCAGGTGAGTCTGCTGTCATCACAGCTCGTACCTGGCTTCACACATTGTACATACAGTGGGAGGGGTTCACTGCCTGAGGAGCCCAGTTGCAGCTGTTGTTCGAGTCACAGTATTTAAAGAGTTTCAGTTCAGATCTGCTCCTACCATGATCCTGTTCTCCAGTGTTTCATTATCAGTTACTGAGACGTAAGAAAACACGAAACATTCCTTTTACAACATCCAGTTATGTCGGTAATGAATATATTTATGATCGAATAATCTGAGATTAATTGATTAATCGTTTGACGTGTATACCACCTGAAAGTAGTGAAAACATAATTCCCTTAAATACTTGAGTTCTCTGAGCTGAAGTAGATGTACTAAACATATTTATCAGATGTTCAGTTAACTGTCACTGAAGACTAAGAAGCTGGAAACATTCAGTTAGAGAAGCTGAAACATCACCTGGATGATGAAGCCCTTTCATTTTCTGTGGAGTGATTAGGGCTCCAGCTAGTTACTATTTGTTTTATTATTGATTGACCTAATGATTATTTTTCTAATTAGTCCACTAATTATTATTCTTTGAAATGTAAAAAATAGTGAAAAATGCAAGTGTAGCCTCTTCAAATGTCCTGTTTTGTCTAAAACCTTCATATATCCATTTTACAATGATATAACACAGAAAACAACACATCCTCCTGTTTCAGAGGCCGGAACTAGAGAATATTTGACATTATTAAGTTTCAGATTTTAAAGCTGATAAGATCTTCCGAGTTTCATATGTCTGTCTTCTCTGATCAACCATCAAAAATCCAAACACATCCTGTTTACAGCTAAAAGAAATTAGTTAATTTGTTAATTATCTGATCAACAGACATATATTACAATCTATAATTATAATTTGAGTCATTTTTCAGGTGGAAAAATGCCAGAAATTCTCTGGAGTCAGACGTTTGAAGGTTCTGAGTGAGGGGAACTGGACTTGGTTGTACTTGGTAGATACACGGAAATACTTCAAGTATCTAAAGCCCAAAGTATTTATAAATGTTAACAGTAGTAATTGTACTGTTAGTATCAAACCTTTATACATTGAGATACCAATAGTATTTTGGTATGAACCAAAATGTGTTTGAACTACATTGAAATTAACGGTTTGGTAACTGAAATTGAACTGAAATTTCAGTTACCAAACTTAACAGCAGCCGGTTGCAAAAAGCTTCCATGTCTGTTCTGCTGAGAATTGCGTTAGCTCCAGGTGTTGGTGGTGAGACCAGCAGCATTCAGGTAGCTCCAGGTGTAGCTGCCACAGGAAGTGTCAGACAGTCTGTTGGAACAATAATGAAAAATACCTGTCATCTGTTCCCACAGATGAGATATTTAAATGACTGTATCAGAGCAGACTCAGAGAAAATGACTGCTCATGTGTCACTGTAACACCTTTATTCTACCTTTATTTAAGCAGGTAACAGACTTACTGAAGGACAGTGACCTGGACCAGAGAACAGGTGACACACCTGTGTTTCCCCTCAGACACACAGCTTTGCACTTGATTCTGTTTCAACATCTGTAACATCTGTAGAACACAGATAACAGGCCATAATGAGTGTGGTTTATATACCTGTCTGTCCACATGAGAAGGAAGGGGACAGGTAGACAGGTGAGCAGCAGACTGAACTGAAGCTTGGACTGTGTGTGGGCTGTAGTGATAAATCAGTTCATCAGTGACAGTTGAACATCTGGACACATGCTGCGGCTGCAGTAAGAACATCTGGGTGAGAACCAGCAGCTTCATGTGCGCCTGTGTGTGTGTGTGTGTGTGTGTGTGTGTGTGTGTGTGTGTGTGTGTGTGTGTGTGGGTGGGTGTGTGTGTGTGGGTGGGTGGGTGGGTGTTGCGTGCAGTGTGGAGCTCATACACATTTGATAAGACTAAATATTTAAAGGACCATCCCTCTGTTTTCAGCCTCATGGTTTCACTGTATCTCAGGTGTAGTGATGAAGCTTCACCTGTCCTTATCTTCCCTTTACACTTACACAGACAGACATACAGGTAGGTGGAGGCTTGATGTATGCTGACAGGTGGATTCATACCTGTCTGTAAACAAGACATCCTTCAGATGAAAAGAGTGGAGACATTAGAATCAGTAAAATCTGATGGATGGTCAGTGCCAGTAACGTTAGATCTTGATTGGTTAATCTGTTCTCTGCTGATTATCAGACCTATCTCCTTTTGAATGATTGATTAGTCATTTTATTAGGAATATGCCATGAAGTAATGACAATAATGTGACATGAATATAAATAATTGACATTTATTTCACATTGGTAAATAATTACAGAGCTTCTGTGTTGTGTTGGCTGTGATGGTGGAGCAGGTATTAATCTAGAAAAAGGTCTGAACAGTTTGAGCTGATAACCAGGTGAGTCCAGACTCTGACGGACTCTGTCTCTTCCTCAGGTGCCATCCTGGGTCGCTCAGAGACTCAGAAGTGCGTCCACTACAACTACAGCCCTTCATCCTCGTCCTCCTCCTCAGCGTCTGAGGGGCGGGGGAACGTCAGCGGGGTGGTCACCTGCTCTGGGGAGAAAGATAAGAGGGTGCACTGCTTCGCCACGTGGAAGAATGTCTCAGGAGCCGTCCAGGTGGTCAAACAGGGCTGCTGGCTGGACGACGTCAACTGCTACGATAGGTGACTGTCAGTCCTCTTTCAGACCACATCCAGTCACAGTAAGACCACCTGAGTCAGACCTGAACCAGATGGTTATCTGATTCAGTGTGGCATCACTTCCTGATGATGTCATGATCTCTGATGTCCCACCACAATAAAACTCAAGAGAAACAGGCTGCAGAACTTCATAGAGAATCCTCCTGTTTTTAAGTTTCCTTAAGTATCAGTCTGAACATCATGATACACTGCAGACACGAGCTGATCACACCTGATCACAACTGATCAAAACTGATCACAGCTGATTCAGCTGCTGGTAATGAGACAGGAATCAGATGTAGGGTAGTGTGGGGGTGGGGAGATGAACTGATCTCACAGCTCAGTCCTCAGTCTACTGCAGGTCATGTGACTGAAGACTCACCTGTGAGGTTTACCTGTCGGTGCTCAGTAACCCCCTCTGTCCCCGACAGAGGGTGACATCAGAGTTTTGTGTCTCTTTGTGGTGGTTTTGTGTGTCTTTGTCTCTTTGTAGTGGTTTCATGACTCTTTGTGTCATTGTTGTGGTTTTGTGTCTCTTTGGCTCTTTGTAGTGGTTTCATGTCTTTTTGTGGTGGTTTCATGTCTCTATCTGTCTTTGTGGTGGTTATGTGTCTCGTTGTTTTATGTGTCTTTGTGGTGGTTTTGTGTCTTTTATTCTCTTTATGGTGCTTTCATGTCCCTTTGTGGGGGTTTCATGTCTCTTTGTGGTGGTTTCATGTCTGTTTGTCTCATTGTGGTGGTTTTCTGTCTCTTTATGTCTTTGTGGTGGTTTCATGTCTGTTTGTTGTGGTTTCATATGTCTCTTTGTGGTGGATAAGTGTCTCTTTGTCTCATTGTGGTGGTTTCATGTCTCTTTGCAGTGGTTTCATGTCTGTTTGTTGTGGTTTCATGTCTCTGTCTCTTTGTGGTGGTTTCATGTCTCTGTGGTGGTTTTGTGTCTTTGTGGTGGTTTTGTGTCTCTTTGTCTAATTGTTGTGGTTTCATGTCTCTGTCTCTTTGTGGTGGTTTCATGTCTCTGTGGTGGTTTTGTGTCTTTGTGGTGGTTTTGTGTCTCTTTGTGTCTTTGTTGTGGTTTCGTGTCTCTTTGTCTAATTGTGGTGGTTTCATGTCCCTTTGCAGTGGTTTCATGTTTCATTGTTGTGGTTTCATGTCTGTTTGTCTCTTTGTTGTGGTTTCATGTCTCTTTGTGGTGGTTTCGTGTCTCTTTGTCTCATTATGGTGGTTTCATGTCTCTTTGTGTCTTTGTGGTGGTTTCATGTCTCTGTCTCTTTGTGGTTGTTTTGTGTCTCTTTGTCTCATTGTTGTGGTTTCATGTATTTTTGTCTCTTTGTGGTGGTTTCATGTATCTGTCTCTTTGTGGTGGTTTCATGTCTCTGTGGTGGTTTTGTGTCTCTTTGTCTCATTGTTGTGGTCTCATGTCTCTTTGTTTTATTATGGTGGTTTCATGTCTCTTTTTGTCTTTGTGATGGTTTCATGTCTCTTGTCTCATTGTTCTGGTTTCATGTCTTTGTGGTGGTTTTGTGTCTCTGTCTCTTTGTGGTGGTTTTGTGTCTCTTTGTGTCCTTGTGGTGGTTTCATGTCTCTTTGTAGTGGTTTCATGTCTGTTTGTTGTGGTTTCATGTCTCTTTGTTGTGGTTTCATGTCTGTTTGTCTCTTTGTTGTGGCTTCATGTCTTTGTGGTGGTTTCATGTCTGTTTATGTCTTTGGTGGTTTCATGTCTGTTTGTCTCTTTGTTGTGGTTTCATGTCTCTTTGTGGTGGTTTCGTGTCTCTTTGTCTCATTATGGTGGTTTCATGTCTCTTTGTGTCTTTGTGGTGGTTTCATGTCTCTGTCTCTTTGTGGTTGTTTTGTGTCTCTTTGTCTCATTGTTGTGGTTTCATGTATTTTTGTCTCTTTGTGGTGGTTTCATGTATCTGTCTCTTTGTGGTGGTTTCATGTCTCTGTGGTGGTTTTGTGTCTCTTTGTGTCTTTGTTGTTGTTTCATGTCTCTTTTTGTCTTTGTGATGGTTTCATGTCTCTTGTCTCATTGTTCTGGTTTCATGTCTTTGTGGTGGTTTTGTGTCTCTGTCTCTTTGTGGTGGTTTTGTGTCTCTTTGTGTCCTTGTGGTGGTTTCATGTCTCTTTGTAGTGGTTTCATGTCTGTTTGTTGTGGTTTCATGTCTCTTTGTTGTGGTTTCATGTCTGTTTGTCTCTTTGTTGTGGCTTCATGTCTTTGTGGTGGTTTCATGTCTGTTTATGTCTTTGGTGGTTTCATGTCTCTATGTCTCATTGTTGTGGTCTCATGTCTCTTTGTGGTGGTTTCATGTCTCTTTGTTTTATTATGGTGGTTTCATGTCTCTTTGTGTCTTTGTGGTGGTTTCGTGTCTCTTTGTCTCGTTGTGGTTTCGTGTCTTTTTATCTCTTTGTGGTGGTTTCATGTCTCTTTGTGTCTTTGTGGTGGTTTCATGTCTTTGTGGTGGTTTTATGTCTCTTTGTGTCTTTGTGGTGGTTTCGTGTCTCTTTGTCTCATTGTTGTGGTTTCGTGTCTCTTTGTCTCATTGTTGTGGTTAATGTGTCTTTGTGGTGGCTTTGTCTCTTTGTGGTGGTTTTGTGTCTCGTTGTGTCTTTGTGGTGGTTTCGTGTCCTTTTGTCTCATTGTTGTGGTTTCGTGTCTCTTTATGTCTATGTGGTGGTGTTGTGTCTCTTAGTATCATTGTGGTGGTTTCGTGTCTCTTTGTCTCATTGTTGTGGTTTCATGTCTCTGTCTCTTTGTGGTAGTTTTATGTCTCTTTGCGTCTTCTGTGCTCTGTAACTATCAAACCAGTTGATATTGAGGTTGTGGTACAGGGGCCCCTGATCATTTGGGCCCCAGGGTTCTGTAGACCTGTTCAGTAATCCACACATGGGCCCAGGTTAATGAATGATATCAATTATTGATTATCGTTGAACAGTGAGCTGCTGAAACTG
This sequence comes from Seriola aureovittata, assembly GCF_021018895.1. NCBI lineage: Eukaryota > Metazoa > Chordata > Actinopteri > Carangiformes > Carangidae > Seriola > Seriola aureovittata. The sequence continues at coordinate 178,343 of NC_079374.1, read as the reverse complement.
TTGAATAATAATAATGAATGACATCAGAACTACAGAAACACTGAGAACAGACTTTCTTCAGGTGAAGAAGAATCACACACACACACACACACACCTACCTGACTCTTTCTCTCTTGGCAGGAATGAGTGTATGGAGAAGAAAGATGCTCCTGAAGTCTTCTTCTGCTGCTGTGAAGGTGCTTTGTGTAACGACAAGTTCTTCTACAGCCCCGAAGGCTACCTGTCACCGATACCCAGTAAGATTCACCTGTCCACATGGTCACCTGTCCACCTGTCAGCTTGTCCACCTGTTCACCTCTCCACCTGTCCATGTGTTTGCCTGTTCACCTGTCCTGTCTGATCCCTTCTGTAAATGAACTCTGCTGTCAACAGTTTGTGATGTCGTTATTTTATACTTCTATATCGCTGTACATTTCCGTAGCGACGAACAAACCCGTGACGTCTCCGCCTCCGGTGCTGACCACTCTGATGTACTCCCTGGTTCCCATCATGGCTGTCACCGCCATAGTCCTGTTCTCCTTCTGGATGTACCGTCACCACAAACTGGCCTACCCACCTGTGCTGGTGCCCACACAGGTGAGACCTGCTCAGTGTTTCTGCGGAGCTTTTTCGTCTTTGGTGTTTTTAAACTGCTGTATACACACACACCCGTCATCCACAGATTAATATACTACATCATATTACTGTAGTCAGCTGAATGAAAGCTGTCTGTAGGTTCAGGTGTAGGCCCAGCAGAGAAAACAGATTAGGGGATATAAGCAACACCGCAGACAACAGGAGAATGCAGCTCGGAGGACTAAGATGTCGTCGACAAGAGAGGGCACTCAGCTTCAGTAGTTTGGAGATATTTTGGTTTTTTACAGTCTGACAAAAAACAGTGCAATCTGCACTGCACACTGTGCCGGAGAAACGTTCCATTAAAAACAGGTAACACCTCAAACCTGTTTCATCATTTGAAATAATATCACCAGTTAGAACACACAGAAACTAAGAAACTACATGTCTAAACAAGTGTTAGAGGACCCTTGACCAGCGCCAGGCCAGTACCCAGTGTAAATCTTCTCTGTCTGATTATTTATTTATTTATTTTGCAGTCTGATCATGTGACATGTATGCTGTATCACACTGCAGAACCTTTCTATTTACTTTGTTGAGCAAAAAACACTGAAAAGGATTTTGATTTTAATCGTGTATATTTGATTATGTTTTGAATGTTTGTGCCTCTGAGTTTTTGAATGTTATGCTGTTTGGCAAGTGTTTGTCGTGTTCTGACTAAATAGAAAAGTTAAAAACCACAGTTGACTGTCTGGTTTCTTCAACTTTCTCTCAGGAGCAAAAATCAGCCTTTAAACCTGAAAGAAATAACGATGAGGCATTTATCGTGATAAATATTGATATCGTCTGATATGGAAATTTTTATCGTGACAACGGTTTTGTTCATATCGCCCAGGCATAGGTCCAGGTGTAGCTCTGAGATTCAGGTGTAGGCCGAGGTGTAGCTCTGAGGTTCAGGTGTAGGTCTAGGTGTAGCTCTGAGGTTCAGGTGTAGGCCTAGGTGTAGCTCTGAGGTTCAGGTGTAGGCCCAGGTGTAGCTTTGAGGTCCAGGTGTAGGCCCAGGTGTAGCTCTGAGGCCCAGGTGTAGGTCTAGGTGTAGCTCTGAGGTTCAGGTGTAGGTCTAGGTGTAGCTTTGAGGTCCAGGTGTAGGCCCAGGTGTAGCTCTGAGGCCCAGGTGTAGGTCTAGGTGTAGCTCTGAGGTTCAGGTGTAGGTCTAGGTGTAGCTCTGAGGTTCAGGTGTAGGTCCAGGTGTAGCTCTGAGGTCCAGGTGTAACTGAGGTTCAGGTGTAGGCCCAGGTGTAGCTCTGAGGTTAAGGTGTAGGCCCTGATGTAGCTCTGAGGTTAAGGTGTAGGTCCAGGTGTAGCTCTGAGGTCCAGGTGTAGCTCTGAGGTTCAGGTGTAGGTCTAGGTGTAGCTCTGAGGTTCAGGTGTAGGCCTAGGTGTAGCTCTGAGGTTCAGGTGTAGGCCCAGATAGAGCTCTGAGGTTCAGGTGTAGGTCCAGGTGTAGCTCTGAGGTTCAGGTGTAGGTCCAGGTGTAGCTCTGAGGTCCAGGTGTAGCTCTGAGGTTCAGGTGTAGGCCCAGGTATAACTCCGAGGTTCAGGTGTAGGACCAGGTGTAGCTCTGAGGTTCAGGAGTAGCTCTGAGGTTCAGGTGTAGGCCCAGGTATAACTCTGCGGTTCAGGTGTAACTCTGAGGTTCAGGTGTAGGTCCAGGTATAACTCTAAGGTCCAGGTGTAGCTCTGAGGTCCAGGTGTAGCTCTGAGGTTCAGGTGTAGGCCCAGGTGTAACTGAGGTTCAGGTGTAGGTCCAGGTATAACTCTAAGGTCCAGGTGTAGCTCTGAGGTCCAGGTGTAGTTCTGAGGTTCAGGTGTAGGCCCAGGTATAACTCTGAGGTTCAAGTGTAGGTCCAGGTGTAGTTCTGAGGTTCAGGTGTAGGCCCAGGTATAACTCTGAGGTCCAGGTGTAGGCCCAGGTGTAACTCTGAGGTCCAGGTGTAGGCCCAGGTGTAACTCTGAGGTTCAGGTGTAGGCCCAGGTATAACTCCGAGGTTCAGGTGTAGGACCAGGTGTAGCTCTGAGGTTCAGGAGTAGCTCTGAGGTTCAGGTGTAGGCCCAGGTATAACTCTGCGGTTCAGGTGTAACTCTGAGGTTCAGGTGTAGGTCCAGGTATAACTCTAAGGTCCAGGTGTAGCTCTGAGGTTCAGGTGTAACTCTGAGGTTCAGGTGTAGGTCCAGGTATAACTCTAAGGTCCAGGTGTAGCTCTGAGGTCCAGGTGTAGCTCTGAGGTTCAGGTGTAGGCCCAGGTGTAACTGAGGTTCAGGTGTAGGCCCAGGTATAACTCTAAGGTCCAGGTGTAGCTCTGAGGTCCAGGTGTAGCTCTGAGGTTCAGGTGTAGGCCCAGGTATAACTCTGAGGTTCAAGTGTAGGTCCAGGTGTAGTTCTGAGGTTCAGGTGTAGCTCTGAGGTTCAGGTGTAGGCCCAGGTATAACTCTAAGGTCCAGGTGTAGCTCTGAGGTCCAGGTGTAGCTCTGAGGTTCAGGTGTAGGCCCAGGTATAACTCTGAGGTTCAAGTGTAGGTCCAGGTGTAGTTCTGAGGTTCAGGTGTAGGCCCAGGTATAACTCTGAGGTCCAGGTGTAGGCCCAGGTGTAACTCTGAGGTCCAGGTGTAGGCCCAGGTGTAGCTTTGAGGTTCTGACTCAACATGTTTCTCTCTCTCTCAGCACGCCTTTCACATTATGATCGAGGTAAGAAGAGAAACTCGTCGTTTCAGCTTCATCAGTGCCGTTGTTTTATTTTTGCATCTTGATTTTCCTGTTCAGCCTGAGATGCCTTTATTTTGTTACTCTGTGTCTCTGTGTCTCTGCCACTGTTGTTTATTCGTTGTTATTTATGCTCTGTGATGTGGATGTTTGTGCACAGATGGACAGACGTTGTCTCCATGTGCATGTCACAAAGCAGGTTGAGCATGCAGTCAGTAACAGGTCTGGACTTCATCTCCCATCAGCCCTCTCTACAGCTCAGTTCAGACTGGACATGTCTCATCAGAGACCAGCTGGTTTATCCACACAGTGATTGGTCCACCAGAGGGCGCTCTTAAAACTCATTGCATTTTGATCAGTAATCTAATGTAATCAATGAAGATGGAGGACAGTGGCAGCAGAGCCATGAGCTGATTGGATGATCAGAGAGACAGTTAAACTTGCTCCATGTAGATATAGTTCAGAGTCTGGACCTGAACACACACAGACAGACATTAACCCTTCACTGTCGCACAGTCCAGAGTCAACACACACACAGGAACACATCTGTAGGACCTGAAAACACAGACACACACACATGAACACGTCTGTAGGATCTGAAAACACAGACACACACGTGAACACGTCTGTAGGATCTGGAAACACACACACACACGAACACGTCTGTAGGATCTGGAAACACACACACACACACACACACACACACACACACACACACACGAACACGTCTGTAGGACCTGAAAACACAGACACACACACATGAACACGTCTGTAGGACCTGAAAACACACACACACACACACACACACCACACACACACACACACACACGAACACGTCTGTAGGACCTGAAAACACACACACACACACACACACACACATGTACATGTCTGTAGTACCTGAAAACACACACACACACGTGAACATGTCTGTAGGACCTGAAAACACAGACACACACACATGAACACGTCTGTAGTACCTGAAAACACACACACACACGAACACGTCTGTAGGATCTGAAAACACAGACACACACGTGAACACGTCTGTAGGACCTGGAAACACACACACACACACGTGAACATGTCTGTAGTACCTGAAAACACACACACACACATGAACATGTCTGTAGGACCTGAAAACACAGACACACACACATGAACACGTCTGTAGGACCTGAAAACACACACACACACACACACACACACACACACACACACACGAACACGTCTGTAGGACCTGAAAACACACACACACACACACACACACACATGTACATGTCTGTAGTACCTGAAAACACACACACACACGTGAACATGTCTGTAGGACCTGAAAACACAGACACACACACATGAACACGTCTGTAGGACCTGAAAACACACACACACACACACACACACACACACACACACACACACACACATGAACACGTCTGTAGGACCTGAAAACACAGACACACACACATGAACACGTCTGTAGTACCTGAAAACACACACACACATGAACACGTCTGTAGGACCTGAAAACACAGACACACACACACACATGAACACGTCTGTAGGACCTGAAAACACGGACACACACACATGAACACGTCTGTAGGACCTGAAAACACACACACACACACACACATGAACACGTCTGTAGGACCTGAAAACACACACACACACACATGAACATGTCTGTAGGACCTGAAAACACACACACGTCTGCAGGACCTGAACACACACACGAACACGTCTGTAGAACCTGAAAACACACACACACACGGACACATCTGCAGGACCTGAAAACACACACACACATGAACACGTCTGTAGAACCTGAAAACACACACACACATGAACACGTCTGTAGGACCTGAAAACACAGACACACACACACACACGAACACGTCTGTAGGACCTGAAAACACAGACACACACACACACACGAACACGTCTGTAGGACCTGAAAACACACACACACACACACGAACACGTCTGTAGGACCTGAAAACACACACACACACGGACACATCTGCGGGACCTGAAAACACACACACACATGAACATGTCTGTAGAACCTGAAAACACACACACACATGAACACGTCTGTAGGACCTGAAAACACACACACACATGAACACGTCTGTAGGACCTGAAAACACAGACACACACACACACATGAACACGTCTGTAGGACCTGAACACACAGACACACACACATGAACACGTCTGTAGGACCTGAAAACACAGACACACACACACACACATGAACATGTCTGTAGGACCTGAAAACACACACACACACGTCTGTAGAACCTGAAAACACACACACACACGGACACATCTGCGGGACCTGAAAACACACACACACATGAACACGTCTGTAGGACCTGAAAACACAGACACACACACACACACATGAGCACGTCTGTAGGACCTGAAAACACAGACACACACACACACATGAACACGTCTGTAGGACCTGAAAACACACACACACACATGAACACGTCTGTAGGACCTGAAAACACGGACACACACACATGAACACGTCTGTAGGACCTGAAAACACACACACACACACACACACACACACACACACATGAACACGTCTGTAGGACCTGAAAACACACACACACACACACACACATGAACATGTCTGTAGGACCTGAAAACACACACACACACGTCTGCAGGACCTGAACACACACACGAACACGTCTGTAGAACCTGAAAACACACACACACACGGACACATCTGCGGGACCTGAAAACACACACACACATGAACATGTCTGTAGAACCTGAAAACACACACACACATGAACACGTCTGTAGAACCTGAAAACACACACACACATGAACACGTCTGTAGGACCTGAAAACACAGACACACACACACACATGAGCACGTCTGTAGGACCTGAAAACACAGACACACACACACACATGAACACGTCTGTAGGACCTGAACACACACAAACTCAGTCTGTGGTTTCCATGTTAATCCTCCAGGACCCTGGGCCCCTCCCCCCCTCCCCCATCCTGGGCCAGAAGCCGCTGCAGCTGCTAGAGATCAAAGCCAGGGGGCGCTTCGGCTGCGTGTGGAAGGCTCAGCTGCTCAGTGAATATGTGGCTGTCAAGATCTTCCCCATACAGGTCTGTACTGACTGTTTCTGGTACTGACTTTCTGTTACAGTAACTGTCTGTTCACATGTCAAGTAATGTGAGAAACAATTGATCATGTGACTGCAGCTGTCCATTCATACATGATGAACAGAGTCTAGGAGTTACTGATGTCATTAGACATTAACATCTGCACAAGAACATCTGTAGAGGAACATCTGTACAGGAACATTTACATTTACGACACGATCTACAGAGACTGAATATGAACACAGACCCTGATTGGATAGATGTGACCTGGTTGTCATGATGATATCAGGACGTAAAGTGACACAGCTGTTTGTTCAGAAACACATTCATTATTCAGCTTTTATTTTGTTGAGTCACATCACTTCCTCTCTGCCTGGTAGAGAAGGTTCTGTGGTCCAGACCTGGTTTCAGTTCCGAACCTCCCCCACTGCTGTGTGTGTGTTTAGACTTAAGGCTCGCAGCTTTAATCCCCCCGAGGCTGACTGTGTCCTCAGCCAATCAGCATCAGTAAACCCAACATGACCTCAATCGAATACACTTGCTCTCAGACACACACACACACACACACACACACACTGTGGCATCAGTCAGATGAAGGTTGTGTTCATCAGTTGTGAGTCTTTGCTGCAACCACTGAGAGGAAAAACAACACAACTACAAAACAAGGGAGTAAACAACACAACCATAACACTCTGCTCATGACCTCTGTTTCCAGGACAAGCAGTCGTGGCAGAATGAGTTTGAGATCTACAACCTGAACGGGATGAGACACGAGAACCTGCTGCAGTTCATTGGAGCCGAGAAGAGAGGAAGTAATGTGGATATGGAGCTATGGCTCATCACCGCCTTCCACGACAAGGTAACACTGACACACACACACACACACACACACACACACACACACACACACACAGCTGATTAAATATGAGTCAGAAAACATTAAAACATTTTATTTTGAGTTTTAATTGTTTCATTATTATTTTTATTTATTATTAGATTGATATTTTATCTTTATAAAGCTCATGTATTAACTGATGTTGATTTGATCATTTAAAATAATGAAGAAACTAAAACATAAATAATTTTTAAAAACCTGAGACTTTCTGTGTTCAGGGTTCTCTAACAGATTACCTGAAGGCCAACGTTCTCTCCTGGTCTGAACTCTGTCTCATCGCTCAGTCCATGTCCCGGGGTCTTGCCTACCTGCACGAAGACATACCTGGACACAAGGATGGACACAAGCCTGCCATTGCACACAGGTACACACACACACACACACACACACACACACAAACAGGTACAGGTACACAGGTGTCCAGAGAGCTGTCAGACAGGACGTGTCACTCTGTATTTTTCAGGGACTTTAAGAGTAAGAACGTTCTGCTGAAGTCCAACCTGACCGCCTGCATCGCTGACTTTGGCCTCGCTCTCAGGTTTGAGGCGGGAAAATCTCCAGGAGACACCCATGGACAGGTGAGTTCACCTGGGAGGAACGCTGACGTCTTTGTCTCATCCCCCCCTCCCAACTCCAGACCTTTGACCCAGGTGTGTCCCTGTCTGTCAGGTGGGGACCAGGAGGTACATGGCTCCGGAGGTCCTGGAGGGAGCCATCAACTTCCAGAGAGATGCCTTCCTGAGGATCGACATGTACGCTCTGGGTCTGGTGCTGTGGGAGCTCGCCTCACGCTGCAAAGCTGCTGACGGTAACAAGCACCAGCACTCTGTGTGTGTGTGTGTGTGTGTGTGTGTGTGTGTGTGTGTGTGTGTGTGTGCTCGTGCATGCGCTCGTGCATGTGTGCGTCAGACCCTGACCCAGCTGAGGAGATGAAAACATGATCAATAGTCAGATGTGAACAGCAGAAACACTCAGTGTGTGATGAACAGAGAACAGCGCCACCTGGTGGTTGTTAGACTTCACTACACCACAACAGTGTGCACCACATTTACAGCAGCTGCTGTCTGCTGGTGGAGAACCATCTCAGTCCCCCTTGTCTCTGGTCCAGGTCCAGTGGATGAGTACATGCTGCCATTTGAGGAGGAGGTGGGTCAGCATCCGTCTCTGGAGGACATGCAGGAGGTGGTGGTCCACAAGAAGCTGAGACCGCTGCTCAGAGAGTGCTGGCAGAAACACGCTGTGAGTCTGACTACATTACCCACAATACACCAACCTCCACTCATTAATACACTGACATCAATGTGGACTACATTACCCACAATACACCAGCCTGTACTCATTAATACACTGTGTATAGTGATGTGGATTACATTACCCATAATTCCCAGTGTGTCTGATGTGGATTTGCTGGTTCCCCTTCAGGGTCTGGCCTTGCTCTGTGAGACCATAGAGGAGTGCTGGGACCACGAGGCCGAAGCTCGGCTGTCGGCCGGCTGCGTGGAGGAGCGGGTCGTGCAGATGCAGCGACAGACGAGTGTCACGGCGCCAGAGGAGATTGTAACGGTTGTCACCATGGTAACTAACGTGGACTACCCTCCTAAAGAGTCGAGTCTATGACGAGGCTCAGGACCAATCAGGACGGAGCAGGGACTCCCTCAGTGAACACCGTCTCTGATGGCGGACGTAGCCGGTCAGGTGACCTGCTGGCGGTCAGATGACCTCTGACTGCAGGTGAGTCTTGGACTGATAAGGACAACATGGTGGAGAGTTTCTCTCTCTCTGGTCAGTTCCTGTTTTTTACTGCAAAATAAAAGACTTTTTCTACGATAATGTGAGGATAATTTCAGAATAAAAGGGCGACTTGAGTTTTTATTCACATGCTGTTTGTTTCTCCGACGTGATGCCAATAAGAAACAGCTTCTGAATGTCTGTGTCACTGCTGTGTACATATACAGATTATTATTATTATATACATATATACAGAGAGTCTAATAATCAGGTTATTGATCACACATCAAACATACAGGAAGTTCCTTTTCTTTCTCTGATGTCTGGTTCTTTAACATCGGAGGAGAAACTGAGTCAACTTGAACACTGATACAGACGATCAACAGTCACTACAGAGACACTGAGCTCCTATCAGAATCAATAATCAATAATCATCCATATATTCACCCTGACAATCCAAACATGATGTTAGTTTACGGTCTGTTCAGTCGTCCAGTTTCTCCTCATCAGAACCAATCGGGCTGCTGATCAATACACTGATAACTGATCAGCTGTTGAGGAGAGAACCCCCTGAGACAGTGAAACACTTCCTGTTTAGTTTGCAGTGAATATTGACAGCATGCCTTTATTTGTGTTTGACAGTTTTATTTTGAAATCTAGTTTTCTCCTCTTCCTTCCTGTCTGTGGTTCATTCAGATTCTGTGGAGCCTCGAAACTAACGAGGTTTGATTAAAGTTATTGACCAGAATATTATTTATTTATATAGAAGAATGAACATTAAAGGAAACATGGGACTGGTCTGAGACCTGGACTTCAGAGGGGACTGCTCTCAGACCAGTCCAGGTCTCAGTCCAGGTCTTAGACATGGACCTGATTTATAAAGAAAGTGAAGATGTGTCACTGAAATCAGATAAATGTTATTATCACTAATTATTGAACTAATTAACTTATTGATGAATAGTTCTTCCTCGCGTTGAGGCTTCAAATGTTTGGTGGATTTTTAATCCAGATCCAGAATCTGTGGGTTCTGAGACGATCCACCAACAGGGAGGCGTTCAGGGCCCTTTAGGAACTCTGAGCTCTGTGGTTCAGATGGACTGTGTTGACATAGACAGAGATCAGCTGTCTCCTAATCTAATACCTGACCCCAGACAGGAACACACCCCCCCCCCCCCCCCCCCCCCCCCAGTTTGTACATATGAATGTTGTTTCAGATGTGATTTTAGCATGAGTTTGTTTTTTATGGACAAGAAACAAAAACAGAAAAAGTTCTTTATAATGTTGAAAAGAAACACGTTTTATATGATGGTGATGATGATGATGATGATGATGATGATGTACGAATGAAAAACAATCTGGTTCATTAATATATGTTGAAGCTCCGAACAATAACTTTCTGGGCAGAAGGTGTGTGTGTGTGTGTGTGTGTGTGTGTGTGTGTGTGTGTGTGTGTGTGTGTGTGTGTGTGTGTGTGTGTGTGTGTGTGTGTGTGTGTGTGTGTGTGTGTGTTGGTGGGGGGGGGGTGTCCGTCATTGATCAGTCATTGTTCAGTCATTGATCAGTCATCGATCAGTTACTGAGACAGACAAAAAACTTTGACTAATTATTTAATTATCAGAATAATTTCAGATGAATTTTCTGATAACTGGTTAATTGATTAATGGATTAACTGTTGCAGCTGTCATTTTTATGCACAGTTATTAAGCCTAGGTTGTGTCAGTAATAGCTGCAGCAATTAGTCGATCAATTGATCAACAGATTATTGCTCATTATCCTGATAATTGATCTGATGATTTGCTACTTTTTCTCCTCAATATTAAACAGAGTTTTCAGGTCCAGAATAATAGAAGATTGATGAGCTGATTGATAGATTGATGATAATAATCGGTGTGTGTGGTGACAGCTGTCTGTGTGACATCACTGGTGTTCTCATTGTTTTTCTCCAGATTCATGAAGCAGTATCAGAACTCTGTGGTTCCTCAGTGGAGAACAGAGAACACTGATGAGATGTTCCATCAAACCTATTGATTATTAGAGTTAATCAATGATCAGTTGTAGAGTGTGAACATGTGTAAAATCATTACAGGTCAGTCTGTCCAACAGCAGAAACACAGTAAAGACCAGTGGAAGCAGTGATGGTTGCCACAGTGACACTGAGGCGTTTGTTAGATGTTGAGGAAGACTATCTGCTCTTCATCACCTTTTATATTCAATGTGACAATGTTTTATCCCCCCCCCCCCCCCCCCCCCCCCATGTGTGAGAGCATCTGTCTGAGGCGACTGTTGAATATTGTACAGAAGAAAATAAAGTGCTCTGCTTTGGTTCTGTTGTTTAATTTAAGACAAAACAAAAAACCTACAAACAAAACTTTTTTTTAAAAAATGCTTTATTATTCAAACCACTTTCCGTTTCATCTTATTAAAACAGTTAAATAATGAAACGATAAGATATATCATAAAAAAAAGTAATGATCTCAGAACAGCTTCTGTCTCTTTAAGGATCTGGTGCCCGTTTCATTCATCATGTATTTTCCCGCCCTCTAGCTTGTCTCTGAAGCTTGTTTGACTTCCAGCCGTTTAATTGATAGTTTGTGTCATTTCCGCGGGTGTGACCAAGTCCCGTTCACAGAGGCTGGAGCTTGTCAAGTGGAGAGGACAACAGCTTTATTCGTAGGTTTGCACAATGAGGATAATCCTGGATCTTTGACTGGTGATCAGCTTTGGCAAACTCGTTCACTTGGCTTCTACCGTTACGGATCAGTTATGATATTGCAGCACAATACGCATGCGCAGACGTGTGTGGAAACGAAACTTCTGCATTAAGAGTTAAGAGGCAGCAGCAGCAACAAGTAGCAAGTAAACAGCTAATGAAGCTGATTTATCCTCTGTGAGATCTGCTGTAAGTTACAGACAGAATATTGTTGAGAGAGAGAGAGAGAGAGAGAGAGAGAGAGAGAGAGAGAGAGAGAGAGAGAGAGAGAGAGAGAGAGAGAGAGAGAGAGAGAGAGAGAGAGAGAGAGAGAGAGAGAGAGAGAGAGAGAGAGAGAGAGAGAGAGAGAGAGAGAGAGAGAGAGAGAGAGAGAGAGAGAGAGGCGAGGCTAGTGACCGGAGCAGAGTTAGCTAGCTAGTTAGCAGTGTAGATGTGAGTACAGTGAGCTGTTTGTCAGTAAATAAATGCTGCGACTCCTCCAGACCGAAGTTCTCACTGACGAGTCTGGACACTGAGAACCTTGTATTGACTCTAAGTTATTATAAAACTAAAGGAACGGTGCTGCTCCAGGTAAACCAGACCAGTCTCAGCCTGTTTGAGAAGATGTTTCACCACCTGAAAACACAAATAGACACCAACAGCTCCAGCTCAGCAATGGGCCCAGAAGACACCATCGACCCAACAGACAGAGAAGTCAGAACAGAAAGACCCTAACTGCAATCATCCCTCACCCCTGACTGATAAACTGAGAAAAAGCCTGTCTTCACTGGAACTGAAGAATCAAGGGTGGTGATATCCACCCTCCTGCCCCGTACAGACACCCCGCCTCATGTCATACATGACATTAACATGGAGATCACCCGGAACTGCTCCAGCCTCCCCAACAGCCACCTGGCACACATAACACCATCGGCATTTATATGACGGGCTGCACCTCGACAGAGAGAAACACACCATCACAGCCCAGCCCTCGTCACCCTGCTCCACCCCACCATCCCCATCCACGGCCTCCTGCACCCACACCCAGAGAGCCCCTCCTGTCAGCGGAGCTCCTATGCTACTGCTCTGACCAGACCAGCTCCTCAGCCTGCACCCCCACACAGAGCTGGAGGAGATCAAGCAGATGCTACACAACCGGTGCAGTGGACTACTAGTAAGCTAGATATAACATCAGTCATCCATCATATTGGTAGATAGGCAAATAGAATTTCATGTTCTTATATTAACATAGTGTGGTTCAATCTCAATTTTTCATTTTTTCCACATATTTATTTATTTTATTTATTTTTTAAATCTCTTACTATTTTACAATTTTGACCATCTTTCATATTTAGATAAGATAGTTAATATAATCAATATCAATATATTTCACTGTAATAGGTTCTTCAAGGTCACCTGTGTAAAAGATGTTTCTGTGTTTGTTTTATTTTATTTAATCTGCAATGAGTTCCTTTAAAATAAGCTGTTGGAATATACAAGTCTTTACTCCTCAGTCTTTGGTCTGAAGAGTAAAACCTCTGATTTTGTAAATAGTATAAATAATTATAGCATCCCCAGAAAGATGATGGTCGGACTCTTTGACTGATGTTTCATGAATTTACTAGATGAATTTCTACATTTACAAGGATTCCTTTATCAAAGAAAAATAACAAACCATGAAATTAAACTTTAATCACATTCGTACCTTGTTCACTCCCCGACTGAGGTGCTAAATCTTTATAGTGTGGACATCTTCTTCACAGTAGATAGTCATCAGTTATGAGCAGCAAAATCACCTAAGACGACTCTTTATGCGCTTTATGACCAAAGTTTTCATAATAAAACAATTGCAACTGCATTTACCACATTATGTTAAGACATTTATCTTTGTGCGAAAAACTTCTCCTTCCTGTGACCAACATGTCTGGGCAGACTGCAAATAACCGAAGCACCTATCTAGGCAAGTTGTTGACTTCCACTAATGGAGTTTCAAAATAAAAGCTACATTTTCAAAAATAAAATCTGTTTTACATGCAAACAAGAAAACTATATTGTAATAAACTAAAACATTTGCAACTGTGTGCAGTGCTTACAAATACAAAATAAAACTAATGAAACTAAAATACAGGGTCATTTACAATAATAATGATATCATAGTCTTATCAGAAACATGATGTGAAGCTGATGTACCCACACACTGCCCTCCAAACTACAGAGAGGTTATTGCCCCTTCCCAGAAATGATCTACTGTGAGTCAAGGCAGAGACTCAGGAGGACTCATTATATGTTACAAATCAAATTTACACAATGCACTACAAATTCTCAAAATCCATCCATCCATTTTCTTCCACTTATCCTCTAGTAGGGTCTCTAGGGGGTGGAGCCTATCCCAGCATCTTTTCGGGCGAGAGGCGGGGTACTCCCTGGACAGGTCGCCAGTCCATCGCAGGGGAAACACATAGAGACAGACAACCATTCACACTCACAGCCACACCTATGGTCAATTAACAGTATCCCATTAACCTAGTCCCCATTTTGCATGTCTTTGGACTGTGGGGAAGCCGGAGAGAACCCGGAGAGAACCCACACTGGCACAGGGAGAACATGCAAACTCCACACAGAAAGATCCCACGGCCGAGCCGGGACTCGAACCGGGAACCTTCTTGCTTTGAGGCGACAAATTCTCAAAATCAAAAAATATATATATTTGGCAGAAAGTAAAAAGAGATCGTATCCCTACACAGAAGGATATATATGTATGTGCTGTTTACATTCCCCATCTGAGTCGCCTTACTTCTCTGATGACATATTTCCCTGCCTTGTGTCACAGATATGTCATTACCAGGGACAGGGAAATATAATAATCTGTGGTGATTTTAACACCGACACTGGTGCACAACCTGAAGTCAGCAGTAGTCAAGGGGCCAGATTTTTTCACCCAGCAAGCTCCTACTGTTCACCTACACCTGCCTCCTAGAAACAACTTTGACACTGTGATGAACAGTGATGGGAGGGAGCTATTACAACTCTGCAGAAGCCTCGGTTCACTTATTGTTCAACTCGTGGCAACAGCACTGTAGATTACATGATTACAGACATGGACCCCTTCTCTTTCAGTACATTCACAGTCAAGCCCCAAACCCCTTTATCAGACCACAACCAATTCACCCTCTTCCTCAAACACAGCAGCATCACACACACAAAACCCAGCAAGCTGTTTAACATACCCAGGACATTCAGATGGGCCCGACAGCACTGAGCAACACCAAGAGGCAAGCAATAGTGAGGAGATTCAATTATTACTAGAGGAGTTTATAGAATACCCCTACCCTTCCCTCTACTGAAGGCATATGTGAGGCTGTCCAAAATATAAATTACATCTTCAAGAACATCAGAACAGCAAATAAAGCTGAATTGAAAAAAAAGAACCACTGGTTTGACAAAGAATGTCAAAACCTGAAAAACAAGTTAGAAAATGATCTAACCTGAAACACAGAGATGCTACAAACAATCATATACGCCTTGAGTATTGTGAGGCACTTAAGACATAAAAATACAATCAGAATCAAAAAGATAAAACATACTGAGAAACAGTTATGCCTACTTGAAGAGAGAGAGAGTCCAACTCCTTCTGGCTCCAGTGAAACTCTATCTGTCAGTCTGAGTCCCAGGAGCTGGTCATACAGCATGGAGACATATGGATGCAACATTTTCACACCTTATTTGAGCCAACACCACCAGGAACTGACTTAGAAACCAAACAAATACTTGAAAAACTACTAAATATGGAATTGATATTCAAACACAACCACAACCCCCCTAGATTTCCCCGTTACTATGAACGAAGAAGAAGAAAACTGAAGACCCAGCAAAAAAGCATGCAGGCCTGATGGGATTCTAAATGAAATGCTGAAACACAGCACAGAAAAATTCCAATTGGCTATTCTAAAATTATTCAACCTAATTTTAAGTGTGGGATATTTTCCCTGAGAGTTGGAATAATGGTCTTATTACACCTATAATTAAAAGTGGAGACAAATTTGAGCCTCAGAGTTCAGAGATCTGTGTCAGTAGCTGTAAGGACAAGCTGCTCTGCAGCATCATCAGCTGCCGTGTAGCTGAGTTCCTCAATCAACACAATGGATTCATGCCTAACCATCGCACATCGGACCATATCTTCACCCTCATGTGCACCAAAATAAGAATAAAATATATTCATGTTTTGTAGATTTTTAAAAAGACCTTTGGTTGTATTTGGCATGAAGGACTCTTTCATCGATTGTGGCGTCTGAGGTAAAACCTATGATCTAATTAAATCAATGTATTTGAATAACTGATGTGCAACGAAAGTTGGAAACAAAAGGACCCCTTACTTCAAAGATCAGAGTCCCCTCTGCCAGCTGCTGCTTAAGCTCCGCCCACACACACCGAAAACTATCCGGCCCAACCAAATCATCTCAAAACAAAGAGAAAATTATATCGAATATTGGAATGAAACCAAATCACAAAGTAAATTAGAATTGTATTTGACCCTGAACAGAGAGTACATGGCGGCAGAGACCTGACCACCGGTACTGAAAACTAAGGAAAACGTTGACAATGTACAGACTGAGTGAACACAGCCTGGCATAGACACAGGCCGTCACAGCCAGAACAGGCTCCTTTAAATAATAATTAAAGATTAATTATAGATTTAATGTTCCAGTTTTAAGAGAAGGGTTCCTTGCTGTTTTTGGTAAAAACATAAAATTCTGTCCATGAATTTAATGTCACGTTCTTAAATCTCCATTATTGAATCCTCATGTTTCAGTGACATCATGAGCAGCATGCCAACGAACAACCAATCAGGGACCACTAAACATGAGACCACCTGGTCAGCCACTAATCATCTGACCTGTGAACCCACCTTATCCCAGACAGAGACAGAGAGACGACCCCCCTCTTTCCCTGAGTGGCTGAGAGTTGAAAGAATTAAAACCCGGATTGTTGAATTGTCCAGACTAAAGTCTTTTACTGCACTGAAACTGTGTAAGTTACTGTCTCTGACTCAGTCTCACCTGTTCCACCTACCTGACTCCCACATCCACCTGTTCACCTGTTCCCTATTCTCCAATCATCCGCCACAACACACCAGCCCATTCAAACCAAACAAGGGCTGAGAGCCTTCATCCTCCACCTGTTCAGGTCTACCTGGCTGTTCTACAGAGACAGTTTGATGGGACCTGATGGAGTGAACAGAATGGAAGGTTACATGTGTAACCCAGGTTCTCTGAGCGGAGAGACTATCTCTAATATGTACAGGGGTCACTTCCCATACACATGGAATATGTAGGGTGGAGAGATAGAGAATATGTTGAGGAAACATCATCATGACTCTCTCAGCCTGTTTAACCATCACATCAGCATCTGTGATCCACAGTCCAGCTCCATGTATTTACAGGTTTGCTCTTCAAACACAAACCACACACACTGATTCTGTCCCTTTATGTTAAAGCACCATGAAGTCACAAACTCAGTGTGACTGAAATCTTTATTAGCTCTTCAACTTAACTTTATTCACACAGCATCTTTAAAACAAACATGCAGCTACAGTGCTTCACATAGCAAGAAGACTTTTATTGAACAGTGTTCTGCTGCCAGCAGGTTCCATGTTCTAAACACTAGTGTTCCAGTACTGTCTATTAGAACTCAACACTGAGTTCTTATGGACCATCATCAGTACACAGAGCAGTGATTAGTCTGTTTTAACCCAGTCACAGCTGTTTACTGTCTTTATGCAGGACAACACACTTTTAAAATAACATCTGCAGTCAACAGCTGGACAAAACAAACACAATAAATACAATAAGTTAAATAAGAACGCAAGGAAATATTCAGTGATGATGATGATGTGAGATGAGAAGTGTCAGAGCAGGAAGTGATGGACAGTTTATTATCAGGCTGCTTCTTGTTGGAACTGATGCCCTGACCTTTCAAAATAAAAGTTATACCCTCTGATGAGCACCAGTGTAATGTACTGCTGGTCCTCCACATCAGCTCTGTCTCATGTATATGACATATTGTCGGAGAGCCCGCCCCTCTGGTGTCTGGGTGAATTCTCCTGTAAGATGTAATACCTGTACCCCACCCTGTATGTCCCCCACCTCTGCACTGTCCTCATTTCCTTCCTGTAGGCTCATATTCTCCTCTCTCTCCTCCGTTTTAGATACAGCTGCAACTGCGGCCCTCTCTGACTGGGGAGTACAGGTGTGGAAAGGATTAGATTCTCCCATAGCTATTTTTTGGGGAGTATCTTCTCTTTCTTTCCTAGAGAAAAATGGATTCCCCTTGTCACCATCAGGCCCTAGACTATGGCATGGGGTGTTAATGACTGATGGTGGCTGAGGTACTGGAGTAGATGAGGCAGCCTCCAAAAGGGGGACTGGAGTCAAAGGGGGAACTGGGGTGGAAAGGATTGGCTGTGCAGTGGGAGCCTGGAGGGGGACTGGGGTAGATGAGGTGGCCATGGCTTGGGCTTGCCCCTTTGCTATCCGATCATACTCTAAGATAAGTCTGGTCCTTTCCACATCTTCCTGGTCTACTTGCTCTAAAGTTTTCATTCTTTCCCTAGTCTCCCTTATGGATGCACGTAGTGCCCGAATCTCCCCCTGTTTGGCTGCCTCCTCCTCTGCTCTCAACTGATCAAGTGTGTCATCTGTCTGCTCTCCATACTCCAGTAAACCCTTCACGGTTATAACTGGCATTTGTGTCTGTGGCTGATGAGGCATTGGCTGTGCAGTGGGAGCCTGGAGTGTGCTAAGGTCAGGGTAAAGAGGAGCTGACTTGGTCATAGAAGTGCATGTTGTGGCTGCTTTGTCTCTGGGAAGCAGAGCGCAGCCTGCAAGTGTGACTTTGTGCAACAGGGCTCGTCGATTTTCTTTTTTCTGCCTATCTCGGGTCCAAGCGCTTCTTTGCAACAGGGATGGGCTCTGTTTTTTATGCTGTATTAAATCCTCCTTTGCTTCTGCTTCTAGCCTACAGACAAGACAGAGTAGGCCTCCTCCTGTCTTATCCTCCCTCAGTTTGTACTGAACCTCATCCCACAACTCGTCACATCATTTGTTCAGCTTCTGCCTAGTTTCAATAGGTTCTCCACTTATCATCTGTTTTCTTATCTGTCTCCACTGTTCTGCCTGTTTCTGCTGTAACCCAGCTAGCAGCATTCGAGGCCCACAGCCCCCTCCATCCTCACACTCCCTATCAAATTCTCCCTCCATTGGTGAGTGTGTGTGAGTGTGTGCGATACTTCCCTGATTTCTTGTAGTCTTACTCACCTTCTTCACCTCTTTGACCTGTGTGGGAAATGTTTTTTAGTTTAATACCTCCCCAGCGGCCAGTCAGTTTGTATGGCATAACACCCGAGCAACTGACCTTGTGAGCTATACACACTTTTTAGTGTGGCGTGTGGTTTGTTATCACCGCGAGGTTACCCCCACACGTTTTTACAGCTCAGACACCCGTTCAGAACTCACAGAGACACCACTGTATCTACCACCCCTTTCACCCTTGGCTTTATTTATTTTCAATTCCCGATTGTAATCCTCACATTGAAAATATTACACTTTAAATGTATGTGTGAGACCAAAGCAAGAAGAATAGATGTATTACTTAACAGCAAAATAAACATGACATGAGGCGATACAATGAAAATCAATTCCCAATTACAATTTCCACATTGAAAATATTCCACTCAGTTTCTCAGACCACGGTGGGGTCCCTCCAATCTGGAATTTATGACCACCGTTTGGGAATCACAAGCTGATTGTCCCTCTCGGGAAAAAACAGAAAATGAAACACTCCAGCAGCAAGTTGTCCTGACTCACTGCAAACACTCGCTTCCCTGGTCCTTATAAACAACTGTCACAACGCCTCATTAATAGACTTATTGGCCTGCTATAGAGGATTTCCGCACAATTGAAGCCGGGTTGTCACTTTTACTTATTTATTTCCTTCTACCCTGAGTGCTTGAGGTCTACGTTCCCCTGTGGCGCCTAG
Source organism: Seriola aureovittata (assembly GCF_021018895.1). Taxonomy (NCBI): domain Eukaryota; kingdom Metazoa; phylum Chordata; class Actinopteri; order Carangiformes; family Carangidae; genus Seriola; species Seriola aureovittata. The sequence continues at coordinate 158,541 of NC_079374.1, read as the reverse complement.
GTCAAATGCCCGTCCTCATCAGAGCAAAAACTCCGATAGACGACGTGAACCTCTATCTGAGTTTTCCACTCCTTCGGTCGACGTGACTCCCCGCTACACACAGGTCCCGGTAACACAGACAATATTCCAACGCCCTCCTACCAGGGCCCTTGCAAAAAACGCCAAGTCTTCCCTACAGATTGTTTTCAAGAAGCGAGTTACCACCCTATGCCCTGCAATGGCTCTTGACACATTTTCTAGGAGGCGAATATTTCTAATTTGTCGGATACATAAAGTAACGGCTCTGCCTAATTCTACTGTTCTTTTATGAAAAACAGGCTGCACTCACTAAGGAGATCCCCTTCTCATCGGATCTTAGATCCTGAAGGGTTTTTTTTTTCGATCTCCCTTGACGGCACCACGCTTCAGTTGTCAGTCACCGGGGACCCTTCCGTCCAACACGATCTCCCTGGAGGCACCCACACGGCGTGCTAACCACCCGGGGACTCTTCCTCCGATCGCAATAGCAATCTCAATCCTAGTGCTTATCAACTATACAACAGACAATAGGAACAGTTTCAATACAACTTAATTTTGTCAACGCCAATCTGCAGATTTTCGATAAAACAGGTTTCTGCTTACCGCTGTTCAGTTAGAGGCCTCTCGTTGTCTTCCGTGTTCCACTTGTCTGTATCCTCTGTTAACAAAAATATTTCCTTTTAACAATCGGTCACACAAAGTATCATCCTGCCTTCATCACGTCAGGGTCACCAAATTGTTGAGTCCAGATCCATATATAACCAAACAGGACTCGCGCATTCGTTTGATGAAGTATGCAGGACTACAGATAAAGTTCAACACGTCTAATTTATTAAAAGTATAGTCAAGCATATAAGTTTGAGATTGCTTACAGAGCTCTGGACCACCCTGCTCTCGTCTCGCCTGTCTAAGCAGCATGCAGTACTTTCTTGTTTCAGACATTCATTCTTATACAAACATTCTCTGTGTAACAGGGTCACTCCACCTCTTCTCTCCTCACACCATTCTGACCTGAACCTGTTATCTAAACATGTCATACTTGTACTGTCTACTACTCTTGTCTGTCCCTGTACGTCATTCTGCAATCTCAAACGGCAATCAGGTTCACAATGTTTAATGTTCACATGTCACAATGTTCATAAACAATCATAATCATCAGTTTAAGGCTGACTTGCCTTTTTAATCATACAAAGCATACAGTATTAAACATAACATATCCCTTCAATATATAGACAGATGTAGATGTGAGCAGGTGTTACTTTCCTCACCTGTATGATCTGTTTATCTACAGATTAATAAAGACACAGAATGAACTTCATCATCAAACAGCAGTAACAGCCCTGACACTGAACACCCACACCTCACTGTCCTGCAGGTGAGGTCTGCATGTTGTCGATGAAGTCGTCTCCGAAGTCGATGATGAGTCTCAGAGCGCTCACGATCAGAGAGTCCACTTCGTCATTGATCTGGATTTCTTGGCTGTAGTTCTTCACCGGACAGATGCAGTTCATTGGGATTCCCACTGCTGAGCTGAAGTCAGTCATCTGAAACAACATGTGAAGCTGGAGCTCACAGAGGAAAACATTCAGGTCTCAGTCACTGACGCACACTCACCTTTTTCTTCAGGTGTTTGCTCATGTAGACGTTCTTCAGATCCTTCTCGATCTCAGCACACGCTGCGTCGATGTTGGTCACAATCGCCATCTGAGGAATTGCTGCAGATACAGAAACCCGATCAGAATTTTCAGGAAGACAACAGCTGAACTTTAGTCAGTAACACATGTTCAGTGAGAAAAGGGTTGATGAGTGATGTATCACAGACGGTCACTGTGAGTAAAATCTGTCTCCCAGTCGATCACTAGTGGTCCTCTGCACTCTTACCCAGATCGCTGGCTGTCTCTCTGATGGCCTTCATCTTCTGCAGAACTGAACCCTTGATTTCTGCTGAGTTTGCAGAAAACACACAAACCAGGATGTGAACCCTGTCGTCTGGAGAGGGCGTTGGGTTGTAGCCGGGATCGCGCTCTGACAGTGGAGACAGAGGGTTGAACTAGAAAACAGTGAATAGAAACACCAAGCTGCTTCACTTAAGAACAAAGACACAGAATAAACACGACCCTGCTTCAAGTTTATAGGAGAGCTGTGCACTGTGTTAGTCACTGTGTCACTAACACAAACTGTAGGGATGTGTGCTCAGCTGCATTACATCTTTAAGCAGCAGGACTAAACAGGCAGCAGCTCAGGGGTTAATTCCTTAAACTGATGTTTCAGCACCAGCCTGACGTCTTTACAGCTCAAAGACTAAACCACATCAAAATAAAACTTCCTGTTCACAGGAGAAGTCAGAAGAACAATCACAACAAATCTCTATATCCTTCAGCCCCACAGGGTCTTCTTCTCTGCTCAGGGACTGATCATGTCAGGTGACCACCACAAACACTCACCTTTCACCTGATCCACAGTTATCTGTCATTCGACCCACACACTGACTGCTCCTCTATTTCAGGCTTGAGGGACCACTGTCATGAGATCAGATCTGCCCTGCCCCCCTCCCAGATGTAGGAGTCCCTCCTGAATACCTGGTCCTGACAGAACCCCCTCTCTACAATCACCCCCTCCCTACGACCATCAACATCCTTCAAGGTCTCTAACTAAAGGCCTGCTGTCTTCTGTCTGCCCGTGAAACATGGAGCAGTCCCTCATCGACACCTTGGCATCATTCAGTCCTCTTATAATCTTGTGATCTCACCTCAGCAGGCAGGTGGTGGATGTGGGTGGGTCGTGAGCTGATGCCGTTCACCTGAGCCTTCCATACAATAACAGGTGACCCATGTGCTCACTGGTTCTCTCCCACTGCTCACATCCATTTCTTTTTGTATCATCTATCACTTTTGCACATACACATCCCCAGAGCACAGACACCGCTCACATGTGCTGCTTTCATGACTGCACTTGGTTTCCACACCCCGCTGCTTGTTTGTCTTAAGTTTTAATAAAGTGCTTGTCTCAGTACACCTTTGTGTGGACTCCCTTCTTGTCTCATTTGATCTGCTCCATGGAGCCACAGCTTTTCCTGAACCTTGGGAAAGCTCATCACCTGGTTCACATCAAGGAGAGGAGGAAGGAGACAAATGTCTGCACCACACCTGTGGACACTGAATATCTGGAAACGCCTCTCAGTCTGACCCTTGGTCCAGCAGTCCTCTGAGCTCTAGTTAAAGGTGTACTCCAGGACACGCTGGACAGGTTTGCCTCTTTGGATGACATGCTGACTGAAGCAGCTGTTTGTCAAGGTTTAGAACTTTCATGTGTCCGAGGTTCGTCCCTGAGGTTCACTGTCAGGACTACTACAATAATGATGGTCCTTTCACGTCTGCAGTGAAATGCTGCACATGTTTTATCAGTCAGTGGTGGCCAGTGTAACTCTTTTATGCTGCAGTCTGCTGGGGCAGCAGCATGTCAGACATGAACACAAGGAGACTGGACAAGCTGGTCAAAAAGGCTGGGTCTGTGCTGCAGGAGTCTGGACTCACTCAGGACTGTTGTGGAGAGACACATGCAATGTAAGATGGAGGCCATCTTGGACAATATCAACCATCCTCTCCACAACATCCTGGCAAGACAGAGAAGCAGCTACAGCTGCAGCAAGCGTCTCATCTCACTGCAGAACAGAGAGGTTCAGGAGATCCTTTGTTCCCACTGCCATCAGGCTGTACAACACCTCAGCCAAAGGAAGTGGACTTATCTATTTATTGTTGTTCATTTGTTATTTACTGTTTTTATTGACATTATTATCAATGATGAGCTAATGGACACATGCATTTCCCCTAAGGGATAAATAAAGTATCTATCTATCTATCTATCTATCTATCTATCTATCTATCTATCTATCTCTCTCTCTCTCTCTCTCTCTCTCTCTCTCTCTCTCTCTCTCTCTCCCTCTCTCTCTCTCTCTCTCTCTGTTGGAGAGGAACTAGGACAGTGGCAACTTCAAGCTGCTCAGCGCTAAGCTAGCTCTGGATGTGCGGACATGCTGGTTGGAGGGGGTGGAGCATTCATTTGTGGTTTGGACTAACCATAAGAATCTAGAATACATCCACAACTGCCAAGAGCCCGAACCTCCTGACACCCAGGCTTCTGGAACATCAAGGAGTTCCTACTGCCGCCACATCATGGACCACTCCCACTTGCCCCCCAGTAACCTCTGTTCTCCTGCTACTCCCCATCACACGATCTGCCTTCCTGTTCCCATTTCATCAGGACTACACTCTCATCCGCCTCTTCCAGTGTTTCAGCCTCAGCTCTTCAGCCATCTGTTTTCTGCTGGTTAGAAAATTAAATGTTTCTTGAATCTTGAATAGATTCACCTGCAGCTAAAAAGTATTGTGAATACTATTCCACTGCATCCCTCCAAAAATATCTGATGCAACATGGATAAGAAATGTGGAGAGTTTTCATTGATAAATTGACAGTTGTACCTTGTAACCTTCCCTCACTCCTCCCTTCATGGCCAGTTTGATGTCTTCAGCACGAACTCCAGAGTCTGACCCCTCTTCCAGCCCCATCACGTCATTGAAGACAAAAGGGTAAAATGTCTTTGGGTTTCCTTTTCCTTTTCTGATTTTAAAAGTTTCATACTGTAACACACACACACACACACACACACACACACACACACACACTGTTATGGTTTGCTATAGCAGACACTTTTTGTTAGTTTTGTTTTGGGAGTTTTTGCACTTCCTGTTTTATTTTGTATTGGTTTCCTTGTGTGTCTGTGTGTTGCTTCCTGTCTTGGTCCTGTGTCTGTGGTGATTGTCTGCCCCGCCCTAATGTGTTTCACCTGTGTTCAATCACCCTTGCCTCCCTTGTCTATATAGTCCTTGTGCTTCCCTTTGTCTGTGTCGGTTCGTCTGTTGATTTCTGGGTTTGTCTTCATCGGTTCACGTCTCCTGTTCATCTCTGGGTTTGTCCTTGTTTTGTTCATGTCTGTGGTTAATAAACCTGTCTGTCACAAAACCAACATTAAACCAGTGTTAACATTGTGGCTGATCACTGTGTGAACACATGAACTTCTAAGTGAAGGGAAAGATTAATCCATCTGCTGCTGTACGCACCACTTCATTAGTGTTCATTTGTCCTCCTGAGCTGATTGACACAAATCTAAAGTTTTCTTACTCTTCTGGTGAAACTGGTGTTAGAGGTGGTTGCACTGGCCAAAGTCGGAATAGTCATCCTGCCCCGAAGGACATTGCTGACGGAGTTAATGAAGCTTGACTTTCCAGCTCCGACAGGTCCGTACAGAAGAACTCTGAGATGGGAGACATTCCCATTTTCAGGCTTGTACTCCTGCACATACTGAAGGTCCCTCTGTTTGTCTCTGTTAATAATACATGTAACTTTAGATTGAAATACAAACATTTATCATTATTCAAACATCAATAAATCAACAAACGAAAAGAAATATTGGACCCACTGGTTTGGTTTGATTCAGTGATAAAACTGAAAAATCCTAACACATCTGTACGACCTGTACTGCTTGCACTACCGTATACTACCCTATACCCTACTACCCTGCACTTCCTCCTGGAGCTGGACACACACACACACACACACACACACACACACACACACACACAACACACACACACACACTGCAACAACTTAGTGACAATTGTCCCCAGTGGTCACTTGCCGTACTGTAAAACAAAAAAACCCTGTGGTTCATCACTTTCCCCATTGACCTCCATTACAAAAGAAACGTCTGTTAAAGAGACTGAGCATGTGCAGTCGCAGAGCTTTTATCATTTTTATCTCATGAGTCCAGTGTCCAGTTCCTATAACACACCTGTGGTCACCACACATGGTTCAGTAAACTCACCCCCAGAATATTGCCCTCCATGGCTGATCCAGAGCTGAAAAGAAAATGAGTGATTAATGGTCTTACAAGAAGAACATTTAGTAAACCTGTCAACATGGTGTGCAACACAAATTTAATGTTGATGATTCGATGAGCTTGTTTTAATGTCAATTTATTTAATCCACACTGAATGAATTTTCACTTTCAGTTTGTGTTGCGTTTGTTCAAAAGAAATTCATGATTCCCGGATGGTCTCATCAAGAGTTTGTGAAGCAACATTTGCTCTGAGACGTAATTAAGAAGACGGTGAGTCTTTCCCTCAGTCAGTCAGATTGTTCTCATTAGTTACAAACTGAATTAATTCAAACACTGACGCCTCACCCAGAATATGACTGTTGTTTTCTGTCATAGACACATTTTTAATCATCAGTAGTTACTTCACAATAAAAGATCTCTGTGTTTACCAGCTTTAAGCTTTAATTGTGAAGCAGCAATGACTTCACACGGCTTCGTATACAGGAAGGGTGTGGCATGTATAGATAAAAGCATGTTAGACGCAGTAACCCAGAAAACTGTTAAACTGTTTAATGTGGTGGCGAATAGTTTGCACATCATTCTTATTGTATATCAAAAAAATATTTTCAAATACTCAATTATAAAGAGCTTCAGTGAAACAACATAAACTCTCAGTGTATCAGTCACAACAAAATGTTACTTAATCATCTGAATAGAAACTGAATAGTCCTTACTCAGTTTGTTTAGCTTGTCCACCAGACGACCCTCCATCCTCTTCCTGTAGAAGTTCTGCAGCGATACAGAGAAAAGTGAAGTCAGGTTTTATATAAATGTCCCTCATCCTCTTTTACAGACCATGTGACTTAAACACACACACACACACAAAAACACACACACACAAAGTGAAAGTGAAAGTGAAAGTCACACTGATGTTTTACAGATTGCTGGCCGTTTCCTGTAAGTCACATGATAACAGAGGGAGGGACCTTCATATAAAAACTTGTTTGTCTCCAGTTTGCTTCAGAGCTGAGAGGACGACGACAGAGCAACAAGCAGGGGAGGATTCCTCTCCTCACGTTAGTAACCTGTGCTGACTGTGAGGACTACAGACTGTGTGTGGCAGTGACTGAAGAATGTATGTTTCTGTCTGTCTTCATCAGAGTCCAAAGTTCCTTCCAAAGCTGTTCTGTAAACAGTCCAAACAGTTCTTTTCTCCTTTTGTCTTGTGTTAGGATGACAGGACCCAAATGCAGTTCACAAATTTATTGAGTAATGCAAACACCAAAGACTTACTGAACTGGTGAAACAAAAGCACACAAGGAGATTCCCGGCAAACTCGACAGAACTTGTCAAACAGAACTGACAAAGACAGAGGGGAAGACAAGGGGCTGAGGAAAGGAGCTGGGGGTCACATAGGCAGCAGGGGCAAATGGGCCGGACAGACACACTGCTGCTCAGGAGGACGGACAAACAGACGGAGCCATTCTGAAGGATGTCAGCAAGGATGAAGTAGGGATCATCGATGAATTAGGAAACGGAGCAGGAAATAAATGAGAGGAAAGAATATGTTTTCCCTCCTGAGTAAATCTGTATTGGTTGATATCAGTAACTGTAGTTACAAAATTTTTGACAATGTAATTCTTCTGTATAGTTACTAAGTGTGTCTCCATCCACCTCTTTGTTCTTTTTGGACAAAAACAAGATCTTTAAAAACTGCTACGACGTACTGGGTCACACATACAAGGGATTTCACATTGATTTGAATCTGAACTGTATATGGTTTGAAGTCTCTGTCAGAGTCACAGGATGTTACACTGGGTTCTGTCTGAGTTCACTGTTGATCAGGCTGATGCTGTGTGGAAACAAACTGTTTCATCATGTCTGGTTGTGTCGGTTGGTGTTCAGTATCTGCAGCGCCTCCCAGTGGACAGTGGTGGAACAGTTCATGTCCAGGGTGTGATGGTCTGCACTGATGTTTACTCCCTGTCACACATGTAAATAATAAATACAAAGGCAGAGCATGTTTATCATCTGAACACCTTTAAGCAACAGGATTCACAGTGATTTACATAAAGTAACATAACAAGGCTTTAAAGATTAACATCATATTTTCTGATATGACCATAAACTTATAAATGTACTTAAATAAGAAAATAAGGTCTTTACTCACAAACACTGTAAAAAAAAAAAAAAAAAAAAAATTGTAAAAAAACGGTCAAATGACAGCAGCAGCAAGTTTCTGCAGAGAAACTTTTTCCTAATAATAAAAATAAGTGTCAATCAATGAAATATTAACACATGCTTAATATTGTAAAGTAAACCTTTTGTTTTGGAAGACAAAGTAAAAAATACTGTGTAAAACAGATTAAATCATCTCAAACTTAAACAGTATTTGTGTTAACATTGAATCATTAAGTGTAAAGTAATGTTAAAACCTGTAGAAGCAAAATCTAAATACAATATTTACTGATTCAGATTCGGATCAATTTTCTTACATTTCTCATAAAATATAATAAACTGAAGAAATGCAAATTAAACAGTTAAGTCTCTGTATGTCGTCTTTCAACTAAAGTGGGGTTGGAAACTTAATTACAAATAACATACGCAGCACTATTGACTTTATAACACTTTTATTTAATATATTCAGATGTAAATTTACAATATCAACCAATTATTCACAAATAGTTCTTCAGAGCCCCGGGATGATCTGAAGAACTAAAACTGGCATTTCTCCATTGGTCTATCTGCCTGTTAAGGTTCCTATAATGAGGAGGTGATGATGTCACCTCTGAAAGAGGGGGGCTGTGGAGCTGGGGGGGGGGGGGGGGGGGGGGGGGGGGGGGGGGGGGGGGGGGGGGGGTCTGTTGTTTTTTAGCTTCAGTTTGATCTTGTTTTCCACAGTATTCTCCATATAGTTCTGACAACATATGTGGACAAACATTATACTATCTTTTATGTCAGAATCCAACTATACAGTGTATTAATAAGTCAAATCACAACATCCCACAAAGATCAATGACTCTTTACCAGAAGTGACGGAGCAGATGAAGAAAAATCCACCTTCAAACTGCCAGTAATCAGCTGGATCCTTGGATCATCTGGGGGGAAGAAATAACAGGAGACACTAAGATTCACTGTCAAGTCCTTAAAAAGTATGATTTAATTATTTTTTGTTTAACATTACTTTAATAAAGCTTAAACAAATGTTATTTAAATGATCTGTACCGACAAAGAATGCTCTGACCTTCTGTGGCTGCTTTCTAATGTTCCACCGGACTAAACATCAAACACCTGAAGCTCATCTTCAGACTCGCTGTGCAGACACCTGTGTAGGAGACACTGACAATGTGCCCTGAAAATAATGGAGAAATATTCTGCCATTTACTGAAGACCAGTAAAAAAAGTCAACAGACCAATGGTGTAACTTCATGACTCACGTTTGGAAGAGTGCTACCTGCAAGGCTGAAGGAAGGCCTGAAGTTGTTGATACTAAAAACCCCACAATGCATCACTGCATCTCGCCCGGCAGTTGTTGATCTCAGCAGACTGGAAAGAGACAGAGTAGGTCATGTTTATCAAATTACTTTATTGTACTTATTTCATAACTACGGAACACCAAGTTAGAGATGAAGATAGCACCTATGATCAGAGCAGTATGTTACTTATTAGGATTAAAAAAGGCAAATAGTATGATGAAATGTATATATTATGTACTGTATAGAAGCACAGAGAACTTAACATAAACTTGGATTCATTCATTATTCATTATTATTATTAGTAATCAAAGAGACAGAAATATTCAGAACTGATGCCAACACAAAACTACTGCTACATAAAGACACTCTCTATGGCTTTCAAGTTTCTATTGTTTTCTATTATCTTATAACTCATTTACTCATATCTCATATCTTACTCATATCAACAAAGATAGGCTAAATAACAAACACCTCTGTATAAACAGTATAATCTTCATAAAGGACTGTTGTTTTAGACTGTATCAGTTTTAGCTAGATGTTCCTAATAAATTGTCAGCTGAGTGTACATTAATAATTATCAGCTGTGTGCACAGGCTGCAAAGAGCCTGACTGGAATGAACTGATTGCTTTTGGTGCTGTTTTCACCTGGGAACTGATACTGGCTCCCTGGCAGCCTAAAGATGTTGTTTAATACTTTTATCATATATTATTATTATCATCCCCATATAAGATGTTTTACCCTCCTCTTCCCCTTTTAAAAATGTGCCGCAGTAACACGTTTACTCAGAGTACATCACCTTTCATCACCAGCAGTGAGGGACCGTTTACGTGCTGACGTCACTGTAGCGTCTCCTCGCCAGTCTCTGGAGTTTCTGTTACCGGTAGAGTTAATGTTGTTGTTTTCTTCATTACAGTGACTAACTACCTGCTGTACATTTAAATTGAGCAGTTCTGCTCCAGCACCCACAGCTCTCTGCTGCTTATAGCGAGTTTCACTGATTCAGCATTTGTTTACATGCTGTTTAGAACTGATTGTTACTTTAGCTTAGCAGTTAGCTCTGGCTTCTCTCTCTCTCTTGCTCAGTGTGTGTGTCTCGGACCAACAAATTAACTTGTACATAAGAGTGTTGTGTTTTTGTCGCTTCAGAATATCTGATGTTTATTACAACTTCAGCGATGTCTGCTGTCATGCTGTGGACACACAGCTCCGCTAGCTAACCGGAGCTACAAACAATAAGGTGAGTTATTACTGCAGACACCCAGCAGCAGCTCTCCCACTCAACACGGTTTTTCAAATTTGATTCTTTATGTGTTTATGGTCTGAATCTCTGGTTTGAAGTGTTCTTCAATACAATATGATGTTCATTTTCTTTTAATTATGGTCCTATTTAAAGGAAAATAGACATTAAAGCAGAGTGGCTTTAGGGCGTGGCTACCGCTACCGCTACCTGCCTGTTGATCCGGATATGACGTCAGAGCGATGTGTCGGACATTTGACTTGTCACTGTGTTTTCAGTTCATCAAAGTTAGCTCCAACATGCTGTTTGCCTGAAAATGTTTGTTCTCAAAGACTCAGATGAGTCGGCCGTTCAGTTTTTCCCGGTAAGTTCATTTTGTTTTAAGCCTGTTTCTTCGCTAGCCAAAATTAGCATCCCTGTTAATATCACGGTTCAGGTGAAGATGCACCTTGCTAACCAAGCTAGCCAGCTAGTGTTAGCGTTAGTTGATAACCTGTGTCAACCTAGGTTAGCCAGGTGGAGGTGTTCAGTCAAAGCCCAATAAAAAGGTGAATTTAATCAACGTTAATCTAATGACGTTTGGTTTGTGTTTCTCCACGTGACCCAGTTTAAGTGATCTGTGTTAGTGTAATGCGCAGCGTTAATGTCAGTTAATACATTGTACATCAAGATGTCTTGATCAAGTTAAGATAACGTGACATATGCTAAATGTGTAGACAAATATTTGTCATATAGAAGATTGTTCATTTAATACTCAAACCAGTCCTCAACTGAAGTAGACATTCATGCACCTATCCTGACAGCTGATCGATATTTGTGATCAACTGTGATCCACCACATTTTGACTCAAGTGTTTGTCTTTTATTGTCATTTGAAAGGTTTCCACACTGTGAAAACTGAGTGATCTGTGCCAACAGAAGGAGGAGCTCATGTACAGAGCAGCCCATTAGTTTCCATTCATCTGGCTGTGGAGAAGGGAGACTGCATGGACATCCTTAGTTCTCTTATGTGCTGTGATGATGATGAAGGTAGAAAACCTCCCAGTTCATCTTCCTCTGATGAAATGACAGACTAACTGCTGATGAGTTTCTTTATTATTCTGTCTTCAGTATTCACAGGTTCAGTTTCTTACCTGCAACTTCATTTCTGCTGTTGTTGACAGGTGATGGTAGCAACACTTTTAAGATCAGGATTTATAAATATTAAACTGTGATTAAGTGATGGATCATCTCTAGCACTGTCACCACCTCCACAGGTGAAAGTATTTACCAGTTAACATCAGCATGTTTTTTGATCCATTGTCAGTGTTGTCAGACAACATTTAAATATTTCTAGTATTTATGTTGTTGATTAAAGCTAACATAGAAACAGCCACACAATGCTGTACGTGTTACTATTGTGAAAATTCATACCAGATGTGTTCTATAAAAACCATCAACAAAGTTAAAGCAAGAGCTTCATAAATAACTTTATTGGACATTATAAACTACATTAATTTAAGCAATTTACAACACTGGAAACGTATAAAAGAATAATAAATGGATTAATTAAATACTGTAGTGTACAATTTACAATCAACTAACTATTTAAAATCAAGAAATAGTTGTGGATGAAGTTAAAGCTGAATTTCACTGTCATATGTAAGTTTGCTTAATAAAAAAGAAGTAGTTGAATCAACAGTGCAACAGAATCTTTCGTAACAAGTATAATCATTATTCATCATGAGTCCTAATGTGTGAGACAGTTAATATTTATTTGCTCCAGTAACAATCTCCCTCTAAATAAGTGATGCTGTTGGAACAGCACACTGATATTAACTATAATGGCTGAGGACTGTGAAATATGAACTCTAATGTTTTAAACTATTGACAATGTGTTACAGCTACAGTGGAGTCCAAAGGTCATGTGATTGTATGTCTGACCTGGGGCAGAGAGTGTAATAAGACAGTGAGGGTGTAGGGAACAAGGAAGAGCACAGCTGATCAGACTGAACAATGTTATGGCCACAAGTGTTACATTAAAAAATACTATATTATCATATAAGACACTGTGTCTATGTTTGGGAAGAGAAGACCTTCATGTGTGGACACATTCCAACAGATGTTTTGACTCCTGTCATCAATAATGAAATGAACTAGAGCTGAAAACTAGCCAAATAACACTGAACCAAACTTAACATGAACAAACACAACACACACGTCCGCTGCTCTGCTCTTTAACAGCACGTCCAGACACGACAGTTCACTGTAATTACGGGATCGTTAAGTGACCGTGACTTACCGACATTGACAACCCGCTGTCTCTGTTAACACTAAGTTCGGTAACGTCCCCTTTGCTTTGCAGAAATCATTTTAAAACGCGTTATAACATGTTTTCCCTCGGTCTATGGTTTTAATACAAGTGGTTACACCACACAGTTAGCTTAGACACAGTAACTTCAGCTAATATTACAAGGTTTCTCCTCATATATGTGATATTTACCAAATGTGGACATGTATGCAACTAGTTACTAATATTATTTTAACACTAAGATATAAAGTCTACCTTGAATTATGAATGCTAACTTTGTTAGCAGCGACTTCGTACTGTGTATCCAGGAGCCTGCTGCGGTCAGGTAGCCGGTGTAGGCGGCCGTGCAGAGCAAAGACTTTCTACAGCTGTTCTTGTTATTACAGCCTGTTGCTGCACAAAGCTCAGGCACGTTAACACTAACTGATGGATTACTTGTCCCTGTCGGAGGAGAGAGGAGGAGCCTCCAACTCCACGGCTCCTCCTATTGGTGCAGCAACGATCCTGTCAGTCCTCACCACAGCTGCTGCAGTTTCAGCATCAGAGGAAGAGAGTTTAAGAGCCCAGCCCGCACATCATTAGTGGCGGCTGACATGATAGGCAGCTCATCTCTGTACCTCCTTTGTGAACATTTGTGATTTGGTTTAAGATGCTGGTAGTGATTGTTGGGGACTGGGCTAGGTTTAAAATTCTGATTGTGCATCACACCCTTAGAAAAAGACTGTTGGACACATTAGGAACAGGGGTGCTGCTTCTAGTGTTTTTGGGTTGGTTAGAATCGCATAGTTAGGCTCTTTGCTCCTGTTCCCCTACTCCAGTTATCCTCTTGCCTTGTTTGTATTTTTGTTTAATTATTTACCCTCCTGGTTAGGCAATAAATTAAATCAGTAAATTTGATTTACCAATAACACCTGGTTTTATGTTGCTTCCCTTTTCCCCTAGCTGGGTCGTAACATAAAGACTGCCAACATACAGTGACTGGTGAGACAGGCCCATGACATCATATACGGACACTCGAAAAACCAACATGTCTGCAAGGAACTGAAACCTGGTTCTGTGAGCAGTCCACAGTCAGTAAGTGAAATACTCGGTGGGTAAAATTTCCTGGGCTGTTGTATCTTCTTTGCTTGCAGAAATCAACTGCCTGGTACTGGATGTGAGTCCCACAGCGTCGGAGGTTTTACTTTCTCAGCAAAGTGGTTCCACAAAGGGTTTATATCTTGATGCTTCATGTGAACAGTGCAACATCTACTGGCCTTAATGCAAAATGGGCAAATACAAATGATTGTACATCACAAATTGAATGCAAGTATAAGGGAAAGCATGATTGTATTTTATAATCCAAGCATAGATTTATATACTGTCAAAGCAAATCAAAATGTTTTGTATGCATCAGATGTGTCAATATAAGTCAAGTTAAGCTCAATGTCTTTGTTTTAACTAAGTGTCAAAACTGTAAGTTGGTTTGCAATGTGGGCAAAGAACATGTAGCTTTACTTTTAAATGTCAGCTTTGGTGGTTGTGCTGCAAAGGTGCAATATAAGATGTAGCCAGAACTTTAGTTTAAAATGTTCAAATAATGAATTAACACGATCAACGGTGTGTGAAGCAGCCACAGTGATGATGTCATGATCAAGACCTTCATCTGTTGTATTTCAGAGTTATCTACTGAAATGAGCATGTGCATCAGCCAGCCCCGACCTGTCCTGTGTTGTGATACCGCTTTGTATGTTGAAGAACAACTTCCAGCAACTCTTGAAGTTAGCATCACAAACAGAGGAATGGCTGAACCTCCTAAAAGACAATATTCATCTGCATCCCGAAGGACTGCTCCCGACAAGAAACCACGTTCAACAGCGAAGAAAAGCAAAAGAAAAACTTTCCTGTTAGCCTGGTGAGTAGAATCAATGTTAGCTCTTTAGCTAAAAGTATAATCAGTGCAACGACTGACAAACCGTACCGACAAACGTTTCAGGTGGTGATATTGACATTGTGGACAGACGTTTTAGCGGTTACTAGGATTGTGTCCGTTGCTTTCGGCTGACGTAAAGGGGAGCGTGTCTATGTTCCCACAGCCCTAACCCTAACCCTAACCCTAACCCTAATTTTCAAAAGTTTCTGTGAAAAAAAGTTCTAAGAAATGTGGGAACATAGGGCTGTGGGAACATAGGGCTGACCCCGTTGTACAGCTAGTGACATCAGTAACTTTAGGCTCATTTTGTAACTGATGACTGTAACTTGAGATTGTATGGACCCAGTAGACCAAGTGAATACACGTCTATCGGTTCACCATGTTGTAACCACTTTACATTACTGTTAGGAGATCAGCCATGATTGAAAGTGCACTAGGTCTTTACATTTCTCAGGAGATTACAGCATACCTCTGTCTTTATCAGGATCTGAGCCAGTACAGGTGCAATACCGCCTCCACCTGTCTCACTAACGGCAAAGAGTCCAGACACAGTGAGGAGGGTCCAGGTGAGTAACATGCTATCATTCACTTTAAAAGTAAGACTTGTCTATACAGCTGATTAAATCAGACCCACAGTGTATACATGTTCATACTGCTGATTCTTAATTATGGATATACCACTGTCTATATTGGTTATGTATTTGACAGTATATCCATATTTTGTATTACTCAATTTGTTGGTTATGTCGCGGCGTCAAGCAGAGGGTTACACCAATCCAAATTCTCGTTCAATTGCCTGACAACGCCACCCTGGGAATTTCACCCAAAGAATTATTTACCATTACCAGTCAATGGGACACACAGGTTCGTTATACTTCAAGCAAGAGACGTGAGTGCAAGTACTTACAACAAAAAGTATACTTTATTACAAAAATATTCTAAAAGACTATAAAATCCAACCATACAAAACAAGAAAAAAGAGGGAATATGATTCAGGAGCTGAGGCCTACGGGTGTGGGCAGGGGCTCGTGAGAGGAGTGGGGAGTCTACCAAATACAAAATAATATTAAGGTCAAAATAATCAGACACTCAAACACACGTGGCAAGCACACACACAATGTGAAATCACCCAAAATCCCAGGACACGGCACACAGAAGGGAAGGACACCACCACCGGCCTGCAGCAACTGAAAAAGAATAACAAATTACTACAAAAAGAATCACAAAATAAACATACAAAATGAGAAGAGTGGGCAGGTAACTACTAAACTAAAAATGCCCAAAATTAAATAAACATTGTAAAAAAAACACTCTACACTGTATTGCCACAGTCCTATGCACAACCCAATAGCTGTGTAAGGCAGCTGTCAGCCACCCGCAGCCCCAGCAGCAAGCACCGCACAGCAGTAAGAGCGAGAGGGAGAGCGTGGAGTGGCCGACCAACCAAGGCCGAGCCGGGAACTGCGCGAGGATGGAGAGAGCGGAGTGGCCGACCAACCAAGGCCGAGCCGGGAACTGAGTGAGGATGGAGAGGCCCGCAGCAGCAAACACAGCAAAGGAGCAAGCCAGCAAGCAGCTGTGAACACGGAACAGGAGACAAAGCAAGCAAGCAGGAGACGAAACAGCAGCGGCTCAAATCAGCTGGTGGTGACGTCACACCACCGGTGGACTCCGTCAGCTGATGAGATTTCCTAATATTTAAAAAAAAAACTAAATTAGCATTGCTAAGCTAAAATTAAAGAAATTGTGGGAAGCAGCAATAGAAAATGCCTACCTTTTTAGAGTTCACACAGGCATATGGAGAGTGAGGGAGAGACGAGACCCGCACGGCTACCGGCATTCACCTGTAACCACACCAGCGTTTAGCCAGCAGAGACGACAGCAATGGCAGAGAGAGAGAGAGAAACACCTACCAATACAGAAGACGCCAAACAGAACAACAGCACGGCCCACAGTTGCCGCTCTGAGAGGGCAAACAAATCATCCGGTCCGGAAATGACGCAATGAGGTGAAGCGCAAGACAAGGAGAAGGTGACAGGCTGCCGCTTTTATACAAAGCTGGACCAATTATCGGTTACCAGCTGGCATCAATCAAGAGCAGCGCCCTCTATGCTGCTACAGTTATATTGTGTGTGTGAACATTGAATTCTTATCACACCTTGTTGTTTACCCTTAATTTCCTTGTTTACATTTCATAATATTCATACTGTATGTATTTTTGCATATTCATATCTATCTTCATGATTTATTATACTCACACAACAGACCTAACATGTTTGAATATAAAGAACTTGTATGATCTAAACAAATTGTCCTATCACATGTTTGTCTGTATCAGGACCAGAAGTCCAGTCTAATCACCACCAATGATGGACCAGCACCTGCCTTTTCTTCTGTATCTGGCCTCATCAGTCATCAACCACGTTATATCAACACCTTGAGGTATGATCCCTGCACATGACAGATATTGTCTATACTTTTGCACATCCCCTAATCAATACCTTTTGCACATCTTGCCTAGCAGGAGTTTTGTCATTCTAAAACATTTTTGTACATAGTTGTGGTAACGTCTTTATATGTATCTATTTATATATGACTGTTGCAGTATTTCACTTATATTTTATTTCCTATGAATACGTTAATTAGATACTACACCAAGCCAAATATCTTGTAAGTGAAAAGTGCTTTTTATGTGTACACAGCTCTTTCTCCTCCAGTGTCTTTGTGTTGCCTCACCACTAATGTGTTTGTTTGTTATATATATGAATCTCTTCTACAACTTCTTCACATGTATCATTTGTGCAGATTTATTCATTAAGTCTTTTTATTACAGTATATGCTAAATGAGGTTTAAATGGATGATTGATCTTCTATGTTCTGAAGTCTTAGACTGCCTCAAACATTTCATAGTGAAAACTTGAGCTGCTTGACATGTCTTTACTTTTCCTTTTGTGTTTTCATAGGGATGGCAGACTCCACCTCAGGCCAGAAAAGGTAAGTCTGTTAAATGCAGTTTGTATTTTGTGTAATAGCATTTCCGCTCAGATCATAGTTAAACGTTTAAGATGAGTTAAAATGATATTATGTTTATTACATTTAAGTTGTCGTCATATCGAATGCATCAGAAAATAACGTGGCTGTGATTATTAGTTTTTGGCTTGAATATTACACTTAAAATACTTGTTTGGAAACTTGCTGTGTCTGATTTGTTGTTAAGGAACTTATTGTGATGTAGTGATTGAGTAATGAGGAACTACTCAGTAACAAATGTTTATCACTTCACCGACCAAAGCTCTACAAATAGTAAACCACAACCATGTAAATGTAATGTTTAACATAGCCTGCTTTATGCTGAGAGATGTGTATTACTTAGCAGATGTTGTTGACTGTAACTATGTATCCAGGCTCAAATTAGGGTCAAAATGATTTTGAGCTTGTAAAGTGATGTTCACAAAAAGTCCAATGTTTGTAGTTTTAAATCAGCCTTTGTAAACCTGTAAAATAAATCTGCGTGAGAAATTCAAGTTTGCGTATGTGAAACAATTGTGCTTGTCTCGAAGAGATTTGCATTTGTTTAAAGTCTGAATGAAAACTCTACAAATAATCAGTGTTGAGGTTGAACAAAGACTCTGTAAAAGAAGAAATGGATTTGTCAACATCTGTGTCGTGATACAGAGAAGAAAACTGTAAAACTCTGGTCAAAAGTTCCCACAGTGTGACACCGAAGTGACAAGGAAATTTGTACTTGTCAGTGTCACACACTGGGAATGTTGCACACTGGGTTTTACAGTTTTCTGCTTTTTATCTCTGTACAGACGTCCACAAAGCATTTCTTCTTCCCCTGTGTCTTTGTTGAACCTCACCACTGATCATTTCTTCAGTTTTGATTCAGACTTGGAACAAAAAGAAATCTCTTTGCCACAAGCACAATTTTCTTTCACATGCACAAACTTGAACTTCTTTATTTTCCAGGTTTACAAAGTTTGATTTCCAACTACAAATATTGGAATTATTTGTAAACATTACTTTATAGTGTCAAAATGATTTTGAGCCTAATATGAACTGGGGGCTAAGTCGTTCTGGCAAGGCCGCAACTGGGGGTGCGAGCTAGCCCCTGTGTTTTTTTTTTGTTTTTTTCCCCTTTATTGGTGAAAAAAACATGGACAAACGGAACAGAGAGGGGCGGGGCTAGCTTGCTACCATTAGCATTTTTTTCCTCCTTTTATTGGTGAAAAAACAGGGACAAATAAAACAGGGGTGGGGCTAGCTAGCTAGCTAGCATTAGCATTAGCAGCTACCAATAAAAAAAAAACGGTGGGCTAGCTAGCATTTGCCTTAGCACTGATCATCAGGATTAGCTTCTTGTCTACAGTAATGACTGATTACAATGATAATGGAGACAATGTATGTGTACAGTATATAGAGCTGCCCCAGTTTCATTAGCTCTAGCATTAGCAGCTGTCTTGCTGGAATTTTTCATTGAATGAATTTAACAATTTCATTATAAGATTGCAAAATGAAAAGTGGGGGGGCTAACTCACAAGCATTAGCAGCTACTGTTAGCATTAGCCTTTTTTTTTTCCTCATTGGTGGAAAAAACGGACGAACAGAAGGGTGGGGCTAACTTGCTAGCATTAGCAGCTACCAATACATTGCAAAAAAAAATGGTGAGCTAGCTAGCATTAGCATTGATCATCAGGATTAGCTTCTTTTCTAAAATAATGACATTGATTACAATTATAATGCTAACAATGATATACATGGCGGCTATGTGTGTGTGTGTACAGTATATAGCCTTGCGCCCCCCCCCCCCCCCATTTTAATTAGCTCTAGCATTAGCAGCTGGCTTTTTGGCATTGTTCATTGATGAATGGATTTAACAATTTCATAAGAATCCAAAATAACAAGTGGGGGGGATAGCTAGCATCTTTATTGGTGACAAACAGACAAACAGAAGGTGACACAGAACATTTTAACCATGAAGCACGATAGACAAGTGACAAAGTGTATATAAAACGACATTTTGTTTGATTGTATATAATAATGACAATAATAGTTAAAATAATTATAATTGTAAAAAATAATAATCATGAGTATTGATAACAATTATAATAACAATGATATATTGCAATAAATGATAATGATGATAATGGCAGCAATGAACGTGTGCATGTACAGTACATAGAGCTGACCACCATTTTCATTAGCGCTACCATTAGTAGCTAGCTTGCTGGCATTGGTCATTGAATGAATTTAACAATTTCAGTATAAGATGAAGATTCAGAATATCCCAATGAGCAGAACGATTAAGAATCTGTGTACCCGGCCCGGAGGGATACCGGGGCCCCGCCCTGGAGCCAGGCCTGGGGTTGGGGCCCATGGGCGAGCGCCAGGTGGCCGGGCCTTAGCCCATGGGACCCGGCCGGGCCCAGCCCGAACCGGCTACATGGGTTCGTCTCACAGTGGGCCCACCACCTGCAGGAAGAGGGTTAGGGTCTAGTATTCTTTTCCAACAGGGAATTTCTCTAGGATGAGGTGTAATTCAGGCAGAGTTTATGTTCTTACAGCTGCTTTCACACCACTGCTGTGTGTGTACTAAATTCACACAAAAATATAAATATTAACATTTGAAACTTTCTCTGTCACTCTCTCTCCAGGTGACAAAGAAGCTTGTTGGTGCTGCTTCTGAAACAGTTGCCTGGGTTACCAATGTTGGTGTGTTGGCTTTCCAGGATGGCGGCCAGATTGATGACGCCACATCTTGGAGGTGGACCCCCGGAGGTTCCTGTTGGCACATTGAGGCATAGCGGTCCTCACTGGAGGGGAAGCACAGGATGCTCGGCCTGACTGTTGCCAAGGTGATCCAGAGGATCTCCTGGGAGAAGTGGAGGCTCCACTGTTGGAGGAGGACACATGGGGCAGAGGAGACGCTCCTCCTCATCCAGGATCTCCACGTCACCCTGGACGTCTCTTTGCTGGATTGTCTCTGCATCCAGGACATATGGAGACACAGAGGCGCCACCTCAGCTGCATTCAGGACCCAGCAGGTGCAGCTGTACAGAGACAGGTAGACTGACAGAGGGGCGGGGTCAGCCTTCTGGTTTCCACCTTAACCACTTCAGCCCAGGTACATGCGTGTGTCTCATAGCTTGTGATTCAGTATATTGTGTATTATCATTTCATGCAAACATAAAATACATTTTTAATCCACAACCTTTATCCTCAAGCCAGTGCCAAGTACTTCCAAGCTCCTGGCAACACCTGCCAGACAGAGCAGGAGGAAGAGCGAGTTGTCAGAGACCAGGAGAGGCAGCCCAGGTGACAGTTCAAGGCAGCGACGGGGAAGAACACCTCCTGTCCTGGGAAAGAGAGTCTCCAGAGGTGAGATTCACTTCAGATATCACTGTTTCCTCTAATGAATATCAGATTTATATTAACATACTGTGCTCTGATTATCTCTCAGCTGTCTTCTTGGACTGAACTCGGGCACTGCAAACTGGGCCAGTGTTAGCCGCCTTGTGGAGGCCGTTTCCAACCAGCTCTGCGTCTTCACCCGGTGGCCACGTGGTCCAGAGGGACCGTGAGGACTCGCTGGTCATTCATTCTCAAGGATCATGTGGCATCAGAGAGGCAGTGCTGGTCGGCCCCAGGTTGATGGCTCAGACCAACATCCAGCTCTTTGAATTGAATTGAGGACTCAGTGGTAAGAGTTTGTCATAAAGCTGTTGGTGTGTTGTAATCTGTTCTGTGATTTATATTTTAAAGTCTGTGTTTGTCTGTGGGTTCCAGGTGCTGGCCAGACTCTCCCTTCAGCAAAGGGTCTGTCCTTGGTCCAGGTGGGACAAGGACAGTCCTTTAACTTCAATGTCCTGGAGGAGCAGCCTGGGCCCTCCAGCAGGGGTCTGCCTCCTCCTCCTCCTCCTCCAGATGATGAACAGCCTGGCCCCTCATCAAGTGCTGTTGGTCCTCCCCTCGCTCCAGCACCACTCCCCTCTTCTGTTCCTCCACCTCCTCTTCCTGGACTACCTGTACCCAGGACCAGAGCCTACAGGAAGAGGAAGGTGACCTGAAGCTGCTGTGGCAGAGCGGGGGCCGCTGCCTGGAAGTTTATATATTCAGAGATGACAAAGACGGTAACTGAATCATTATTAACTCTTTTCTTTTCTTTCAATGATATTCTTAAATTGCATTCAGGATGGTGCAGTGCAAAGACTGGACACTGACTGTTTCCCTGGTAAAATGTTGTAAATAGTTTCCATTGGGCACAATGCTGTTACTGTATGTGAGGATTCATTTGTAATGTGTGCTTTCTTTTATTCTTGCAGCTCACTGCATGTGCTGTGGTGCAGTGGATGGATGGGCATCGGTTGAGAAAACAATATATCATTAAGTGCGGCTCGATCGGGAATGGTGTGCTCTGACTTTTCGTAGCGATTCGAGTAACCATGGTGACGTAAATGACGTAAGCGACGTAAAAATTCCCATACAGAATGAATGGGGAGACGTTTTCAAAACGACCAACCCAGCCCTCTTTGGAGCTCTACTGCTACGTCACACACACACACACACACACACACACACACACACACACATATATATGTGTGTATATATGTGTATATCTGTGTGTGTATATATATATATATATATATATATACATATATTTTGACAGAAGAGAGAAGTCTCAACATGGTAAGAGGGAATTATTGGCTATTGGCAATTTATACTGCCAAACACAGAAGCACAGACACTTTCAAAATAAGAGTCTAAAAAGGTTAAGAGGTAAGGTAAGTCATAAAAGTTTGATCTTAGAAGTGATTGTCTATATGGGGATGTAGTGGTAAAGCTCTAGCACAGTCACCACCTTCACAGGTGAAAGTATCGACCAGTTTAACATCA
This sequence comes from Seriola aureovittata, assembly GCF_021018895.1. Classification (NCBI taxonomy): domain Eukaryota; kingdom Metazoa; phylum Chordata; class Actinopteri; order Carangiformes; family Carangidae; genus Seriola; species Seriola aureovittata. Next base: position 135,837 of record NC_079374.1, on the reverse strand, counting down.
AACGGTGTTCAGTAGGAAACAGATGGAACTGACCCACCAGAACTGCAACCTGGAGCAGAACCAGACTCTTCATAGATGTGATGCTGTGACCTCAGAGACGGATGTGTGACCTCACACACTCTTTAGTGTGAACTGAACATTGACAGTTCAGATGGTGAAGCAGGTGTCAGTGTAGTACAGCTCATGTTCATTAGTTTTATTCACAACTTCATTGTTGTCATTGAAAAGGTGTTTAATAAATAAACCGGTGATTAAATTGTACTGAGTGTTTCTTCATATTTACCATCTGCCTCATGATGAATCTAACAGGTCACTTTGGTGAATTAGTGTTTTCATTGTTATTTAAATTGGTAAGTTCATAAGACAAATTAAAAAAGCACAAACTCTAGTATCTGTCTCTAGATCCTGTGTTGTCTCTGTTGAAGGACGGACACATTTAAACATTTCTATCATGTTTGTTGTTGATTAAAGCAACATAGAAAGTCTTTGATTAATTACAGATTCAGGAAAAACTTCAGTGTTGTGATTTCTATACTGTGCTGCTGCTGCTGTTAAATTACCAGACACGCTCCATAAAAACCATCAACAAAGCAAAGCTTCATAAAAAACTTTATTTCACATTAAAACTGCATTAATTTCAACAATTTACAATCAACTGTAACTGACAAATTAAAACTAGAATCCAGTTGTGAATGAAGGTGCAGGTGAACTTCACTGTCACAAGACAAGTTGCATCATAAAGAGGTGGATAAATCTTATTTAGTAACAAGTATAAATTATAGTAGAGATGTAAAATAATCCTTCATAGCTCAGTGAGGACGGTGCAACAGTCTGAGTTGACTTGTGTGATAAACCATTTTCCTGCTTTCCTCCCAGTGCATGCTGGGATACATTCCAGTACTTCAAACTTTTTTTGTTTGAAGATTGAATGTTTGAAAAGTTTGCTACATTTGCATCCAGAATAAAAAACGTTTGAATGTAGAAGTCACATAAATGTAAAACTAATAAGATTCACCCTGAAATTACAGAGAAGATCTTTAAATATAAAGTTAGTATGGCCATTAACCTTTACAGATAATTACTGTCATTTTACATGGATTTGTATGTAATTTAAGAAAGCAGAAAAAATACTGTATAAATAATACAGTAATTTTTCTTCACAAAAATGGGAAATAAATGTAATTCATTATTATTGGCATAATGCTTAAAAGAGAAGTTTGGCTGTTAATTCACAGATAATTTCTGTCATTTTACAGACTTTTGTTCACAATTTTAAAAAACAGAAAATTACTGTTAGAAAATTAGTTATTTTCCATAAAATTAGTTTGTTTTTTTTGTTTTTTTTTTTACTGTGCAGCCTGAAACAGGTGGCAGTTTATTACAGTTACTACAGAAAGTTCATATCAGGTATTGATAGACCTTAATGAGCCTGACAGTTATTTATTAATCATGAAACTCATCGGTCCATTCTCATCCCAATGAGAACTTTCACTACATTGGATGGATGAATGTCATTTAAAGCTCACTGTCTTTAGGTGGAACTAGAGAAGATAATTAGAACTGAAACAATTAATTACTCAAGTTAACTGATACGGGAAGAAAATAACAGCTGGTTTCCGCCATTTTATAAACATTATTGTCTAGTTGTTTTCTGTCACAGTAAACTGATCTTTTTTTCTGTTGGTCAGACTGAAGAAGACTTTCAATATCTTCTATTATATACACAAAATGATTCATTGAGAAAAAAACCTGCTCAATAACTGATTATAAAAAATATGTTGGTCGCAGTTTGTCTTCCTCGCCTCTTCATCTTTGTAGAATTGAAGATCATTTTGCTTTCAGTTGATGCAGATATAAGTGTTTTTATGAATAGTATTCAAATATCTAAAAGTATATCGCGGATCACTTGATTGTAGTGTAATTGATTATAGTGTTATTAAATAAAGCTCAACTGTACCTTGTCATTGATATATTAATGATTGGAAACAGTGAGTTGATTAACAAAGTCAATAATATGTGTAGGTCAGTATACAAACTTTCACAGGTGAATATTTTTTATAACACATAACTGTAATGGTTGTTAATGTGCAGCAGGGTTCTGTCACAGTTTATTAACGCAAATTTTTTTCTCACTTCTAGAACGTTTTAAAAAACTTTATTAACCCTACATTCTTATTTTAGATACAAAGTTGCCTCCTGTAGCTGCGCGCGCACTTTCACGTCTCGCGTGTGTCTTTTTGACGAGTACCGCGGTGGCTGATGGGATCGCTCTGCCGCTGGTGTGGACATGTCCGCCATGTTTTCCGCGGCGCAGGGAGCGGACCAGCCAGGAAAAACGGCCCCTACATCCCGTTAAACCCGCACACTGATGAGTCCTCCCGCCGGTTACTGGAGCAGGGGACACCGATGAGCTCTACTGCGGCCGACACAGTCGCGTCCGGAGCGGATTCACGTCGGTAGTGGAGCGGGTTTGTGGCGGGATTCACGGCTCCTTTGGATTGTCGCTGATTTGGCGCAAACAATGAGTAAACTCTCGTTCCGGGCGCGAGCGCTAGACGCCGCCAAACCGCTCCCGGTTTACCGCAACAGAGACCTGCCGGACCTGACCGACTGCGTGTCCATTAACCGGGCCGTCCCGCAGATGCCCACCGGGATGGAGAAAGAAGAAGAGCTGGTACGGACATGTTTTATTTTAAACTGTGTGTCTGTTAGCGTTAGCTGTGCCACGGTGGGATTCACGACGTGTTTACGTAGAGTTCTGTCCGTACGCCGTGTATGAAGAGAGGGCCACACGCATGAATATACGCAGGTTACGTAGGCTTGACGTACAGTGTACGCTATTAGCGTAGCGCCAATCAGGCTTGGACGCTTTCTGTGACTGACGAAGTTTCACGTAGTAGTCATGACAACGGGCGACGCAGACTGTGAAGTGTCCCTGCTTGATGCTAGCTAACCACTGCTACATTACCGTCAGTCTCTGCCGGTAGAAACGTAAACATGAGCCCGTGAACTGTCCCGTGACACCGCGGACAGTTATGAGACCCGTCCCCTGCACACTGGTGCTGTCCTGACTTTTGACCTCTCTGCTGCCATCCGATTGTGAGCTCTGTGATTTAAAAAGACTTTATCAACTGCAGCATCATCAGTTAGGATTACAGAGCGGAGTAGAAACAGACCAGATCATCAGAGCAATATATATACATATACAAATCTATATATGTATACATACAGGAAATGAGCGTTAGTCCACACAGTGACATAGCAGGTCGTCTTCAGGTGAACATCCACCTGAACAGAAACCTCACAAACAACAATCACTACAGAATGACAGCTTCCTAAAACAGTGGTAACACATGATGTCATAAAGTCCACATTATTGCATTAGGGCTGCAAGTGAGGATGATTTTCATTATTGATTAATCTGCCAGCTGTTTGTTAGATTAATTGTTTAAATCATCGCAGTCGAACTGTCCAAAAGTCAAACCCATGTTCACAGTGATGAAGTGAGGAAGAGTTCAGAGAACATCTGTCACTGCTTCACTGTTCTTAATAACGACTAAAACGAATAATAAATTATCAAAATATAGACAAATATTTTTCTGCTAGTTGATTAATCGACTAATCCTTTCAGCTCTGCATTTTTTTTCTTTTTGTCAACACACGAAAATGATTACATATTGACAGGGTGTCACCAGGACTGATTTGAATCATATGATGTGCTGAGTGTAGGTTTTATATGGTCAAAGCCTGTAGAACACTGAAGGTTTTAGGAGCTCATATTATTCACTGTGAGAACTGTGGTGCTATGAAACTATTCTCCAGCAGCGAATCAGCTGGCAGATACCTGACAGATAAATCCAGACTCTGTACAGGCTAGGTTATTCTATCTGGAAAAAGAGATGATGAATTTAACAGGTTAGTGTCAGAGGTTTTTAAACAGCAGGAGAACTCTGTAGAACAGAAGTTAGAAACCCTCACAACGTCTGAATCACCTGGTTTTAACTGATCATTAGTCTGATCTGTTCTTCATCAGGACTGACTCAGTGTCTCTGATGTCAGACAGTTATAATCTCTCTTTCAGCTCTGGTGGAAAGAGGAGGCGAACCTTAAAACCTAGTTGAACCTGAACCCAGGTCTTCAGTAGCTGCTGATCAGACCTGCTCAGTGTTCAGGACGAGGTCTGGACCGTTGTTACAGAGCTGCTTCAGTCAGACAGGTTATCTCTCTGAGCTCAGTAACATTATCTCTACTGGGTTCAGGTCTGGGTCTGACGGGACCACTCCAGAAAGTGGATTTTCTTTAATGTTTAGGGTCATTGTCTTGTCCTGAGCTTCAGAAGGTGGACAGACACCCTGACATGATCCTGAAGAGACCTGGATAAACTGATGATCTTGATCTGGTCCAGGTCCAGAGGCAGCAGAGACCAAGATCCTGCTCCACTTGTGGGAGGAGGTTTACTCCACACACAGAGCTGATGTTCCTCTACAGTTCACCCTCAGTCTCTTCAGTCCATCAAACAGTTTCAGTTAAAGTGATGAAGCAGCTTCCTCTATGGGCTCCATGACAGCAGGACTCCATGAGGACCAGGGATGTGAACCAGCTCCAGTGATTTCTTTAAATCTTCAGCTTTGACATCTCTTCATCCTCAGTGTCTGAGATTTTTGTTGTGAGGCTTCACATCAGCAGATGTTTCTCTATAAGTCTCTAAACATCAAAACCTCCAGACTGGATTCACTCACTGACTCCCGGCCTGACTCCTCCTGAGGTTCACACACTGTTTCAGCTTCACTGTGAATGTTTGAGCAACAACACAATGATTAGTGTTGTTAGTTAAACACATAGTTTGTTTATTATTGTCACTTATATGAAGATCTGATCAGATTTAACGTTACTGATAAATACAGATGAATCACTGATGACTTCTTACCTCTGTACATGATGACACTGATGATGAATAGGACAGAGGTCTGGGTTGTCTTCTTCGTTGGTCTGTACAGGTGTTGATATGTGTGTCTGGTTGTTTCAGGAACACCACCTGCAGAGGGCGATCTCGGCCCAGCAGGTGTTCAGGGAGAAGAAGGAGAACATGGTGATCCCTGTACCTGAAGCAGAGAGTAACACCACCTACTACGACCGCCTGTACAAGGGAGAGGTCAAAGTTCCCAAACAGCTCATCCACATACAGCGTAAGTACTGCTGTACTACATCTGTACTGCACACTGACCTACACCTGTACTACACCTGTATTTCATCCTGTACTACAGCTGTACTACATCTGCTTGACACCTGACCTACACCTGTATTGCATACTGTACTACACCTGTACTATACCTGACCTGCGCTACGCCTCTTCACTTCTTCAGCCTCACAGTCTGAGAAAAAATCTGTTCAACACAGATATCAGTACTGTATTACTAACACCAGTACTGTGTGTACTACACCGTTACTCTGTATACTAACATCAGCACTGTGTACTCTGGTCCTGTAGCTCTGGGTCTGGACTTGGAGCAGCCGGACTACGACATGGACTCAGAGGACGAGACGCTGCTCAACAGACTGAACAGAAAGATGGAGATAAGACCTCTGCAGTTTGAGACCATGGTGGACCGACTGGAGAAGGCCAGCACACACCAGGTAACACACCTGAACATGGTGATGGTCAGTGTGAAACTGCTGGGGGTGTGTTCAGTATTTTATTTCAGAACCAGGTCTCTATACTGGACCCAGAATCTCCTCTTGAGCGGTTCTCAGCTGACCCCTCTGGTTCTGGTTTCAGTTGGTCTCTCTGGCGGAGGCGAAGTTGCTGCTGAACGAGGATGACTACCTGCTGAAGTCGGTGTACGACTACTGGGTGAGGAAGAGGAAGAATTGTCGGGGTCCGTCTCTGATCGCTCACATCAAACAGGAGAAGAGGGACGGATCCACCAACAACGATGCCTACGTGGCCTTCAGACGGAGGACGGAGAAGATGCAGACCAGGAAGGTAAGTCCACATGTCTCCTCCAGTTACAGAGACGCAGACGAACAGTTTACGAACAGATGTTTCTTCTTCCTCAGAACCGGAAGAACGACGAGGCATCGTACGAGAAGATGCTGAGACTAAGGAGAGAGTTCAGCCGCACCGTCACCATCCTGGAGATGATCAAGAGGAGGGAGAAGTCCAAGAGAGAGCTGCTGCACCTCACCCTGGAGGTGGTGGAGAAGAGGTGAGAAGGGGAGAGGAGGGAGTAGTCCAAGAGAGAGCTGCTGCACCTCACCCTGGAGGAAGAGGCGAGAGGGAAGAGGAGGGAAAGGCTTTGTGTAGTACCTGGTTACATCAGATGTGACCTCAGACCTGAAGACCTGGGTCTTCTCTGATTGGCCGTGACAGTCTAAATGAAGGTTGTTTTGGGCTGAATGAGTGGTGATGATGCGTTTCCTGTGTTCAGGTATCAGACAGGAGACTTCAGTGGAGATGTCCTCAGAGAGGTCTCACTCCCTCTTGTGGAGAAACCCGTGTACAGCAGTCCAGTCACTCTGAGCAACAGCAGCAGACACAAGACAGACATCAAGATCAAGGTATAAACACCTGTGTGTGTGTGTGTGTGTGTGTGTGTGTGTGTGTGTGTGTGTGTGTGTGTGTGTTTCTCTATCAAACAAAATGTTTATAATAATTTGAACCAACCTGTCATGAACTCTGTAGAGTTCAAAGTTTGTCACCTTCAGATCTAATCTGTGAAAATCATCAACCAATCAGAGGACGATGACCACACCTTCCTAAATGAACCACCTGTTACCTGCTCACCTGAGCGACCTGAGCACAATGTGTTTTCAGTCAGACAGGAAAGAGATGAGACCTGAGGTTTTAAGGTCCTGGCAGTCCAGTGACATGGACTGGACTCTTCAGGACTGGTGGTGGTCAAAGGTCACTGTGACCACACAACATAACAAGAATTCATACACTGGTTTACTGAGGAGGTGGTTCAAGTTTCTTCTCTGAAGGTTCTAATAAAAAGTTTTACTTTTTTTCTGTTTTTCTTTAGTGAACGTCAGTTTTTCATCGTTTGTTTCCAACAGTAAAAAAGACCAGATCTTTATTTTCAGTGTTTTCATCCAAATGTTTGAACCTTATTCTGCTTTCCTCTGTGTGGAGCTGATTCTCATTTAACCACAGAAGAAGAAGAAAAAGAGCTTGTTAAGGATCCAGTCAGAGCTCACAGGATGAAACCATGATGTGACATTTCAGTTGGTTTCATGTGTTAATGTGAGGAAGGCTCAGCCTCCTCATCATCGATCCATTCAGTTTATTATCAGTGTCTGTTCTTCTCTCAGATGCAGAAGAAGCAGGAGTCCATCAGAGAGGAGCTTCCCTTCGACCTGCTCAGACCAAAGAAGAAGAACATCAGACGGGACAGATTATATCCTCCACAGAGACGCCCCGGTCGACCCCCCGGTCCCTACACCGTCAACATGGCTGACATCAAACAGTACGACTTCCACAGCTCAGGAGAGGACGACTGTCCACCGCCACCGCTGGTCAGTATCACATCATGTTGTAGTGAAGGACACTGAGTCCAGATGTGACTCTAACGCTGACACGACCCAAATGTGACGCTAACACTGACATGGTCCAGATGTGACTCTCTCACACTGACATGGCCCAGATGTGACTAACTGTGACTCATATTGTTGTTGTGTCCTCAGTCTCCTCCGTCTTCTCCTGATGAGGAGAACAATCCTGACGGAGTCTTTGTCTTCAGGAGGAAAGCTGGATGTCAATATCTCTCTGTGAGTCTGTCATTACCTCCAAATCTGGATAATCGCTGGGTCTTCTATCAACAGCTGTTATTAGAACGTGCACACAGTCCAGAAGTATTTGGACAGTTCCACATGTTCTTTAGTTTCCTCTGAGCTCTAAACCTCCCACACACTTCTGACTATACTGATGTGAACCTGCTCAGATTAAAGCTGAGGCTCTTTAATGATTCAGACTGAAGGTGTGAAGAACATGTGGACCTGTCCTGGACTGGACTCCTGCTGCACACCTGTCAGACAGAACATGTGACTGGTTTACAGATCATGACTCTAAAGACAAGTCTAAACTAAGATGAAATTTTCTTTCTTTTAAGTCACAAAGACATAGGAGCAGGATACAGACAGGCGTGTGACACAGGCAAGAACCTGTCCAGGTGTTCTCAGGGTTTTATACAGGTTTTATTGTTTTCAGTTTAACCTGAACACTGACTGTAGAAACACACCTTAAGTGTCAGACAGCTGCAGCCTCACTTGAACCTCAGATCACCTGTAGAACATATCACTACAGACGGGGTCCACACTGAACCTGATCAATGAACCTACCTCATGTCCATGTGGACACAGGCTCACGTGTCCTCTGAACGAATGTCTCATGAATCAGATGTTTTTATGACCTCATGATGTGTGTTTGTTTCTGAAGCCCTTTACGGAGCAGACAGGTGGAGACGACCATCCGGAGCTCCTCCCTCTGCGTCTCCGTCACTCTCTGACTGAACTGTCTCTGCCGCCTCATTGGACGGGACTGAGCCGCCGCAGGATAGGACGAGGGGGCAGGTAAACATCACACCTGACCACCTTTAGTCTTTGTTAGTGTACCTGGAGGAGGGCGGAGCTCTGTGTGGCAGATAAAGTCATCATTCATCAATTCATTAATCATCGGGTCCAAGCAGCTGGCGACCATTTCAATACCATATCTACATTACACATTACTCACCGTTTCTGATCTGAACACGTTATCGACCATCTACTGAACGTGTGTGTCACTTTTTGCATCATTTGACTGAAGATTTGTGGCGATTATAGATGTTCTTTGAGTTAACATATTTGTAAATATAGAGTGACTGACTTCTGAACTGACCATAGGTTACAGTGAAGCAAAGTTTCATCATTCAGTGGATGTGATGAAAACATCAACTCTATAGAATGTACAGGTGATTTATTATATGTAAGTTTGGAAAATAATTATGAATTATTGATACATCTTATATTTTCTGTAATAAGTCACATGCACTTTAATCAATCATTAACAAACTTTATACCTGGACTGAGTCATGACCTGAGATCAAACTGACTTCCAAATGAATCCATGCAGCTGAATCTGAGATATAAACTTTTCACATTGTAGCGCCCCCTAGAGGCAGAATATCCCAAGACTGTAGCAAAGCTAAAGTTCACAGACGTGCACAGAATTTGTTTATAATAACATCAGCCAATTTTGATTTGTTTGTGTAAAATTGATCTTAATGACACACATTTAAAAGTTTCAAGTTATAAAGACCATCAGAGCAAAGATGTAGAAGATTCCAGAGATCAGAAAGATGAAAGAATTTTGACTGTAGCCCAACCAGTTTGAGAAAATGCAGAAATGTAACCTTCATCAGTCCCTCCAGGATTTCACAGCTGTTTTTGGATCGCTGCGGCTAAAATAGCTGATTTTACCACAGCTTTTCTTAAAAATTGCAATGAAAGTTGAAACGTTTTCAGATGTTTTTTTTTGCGATGAAACTGCGGGAAAAAATCTAATTTCTAAAATATTCTCTATCTTTTTTTGTATAATTCATTAAAAATTGAAGGCAACTGGTTCCAGTGAGAATAAATCCAGGTGAGTGAAGGTGGTGACCCAGATTCTGCTCCTCTGCTATGTCTGAATCACAGGTAGAGCTGATCTTTAGAATCACTTCATCAATTTATAATGCAGTGACCCCCACACACCCACCCCCATTGAATTCACTGAGCAGCTCCGAGGCCGCCGGCAGCTACTGCCATCTTTAAAGGTGGAGTTATTTCTTGAGTGTTACTTGATGTGTGATTGACATTCGGAAATCAATCAATACACCTTAAATGTCTGATCATTAGTTTTTATCAGCTCTTTCCATGACAGACTCGGTGACGATCGGATCTTCAGCTTCTTACAAATGTAGATAAACATCAACGTGATCATGTGACTGTAGATAATTTATTTCCTCTGGAGAATAAAAGTAGCGGAGCGTCATTCAGGTGGCTCCAGCTCTACACCTGTGGCTCCACCACAGTGTTGCAGCGCTACAGAACTATTTAACCCCTTAATGTAAAACATTAAATGTCTTCACACGTCTTTAACAGGGATGTTTGTTGGTGAATGTGAGATGTTCATGTCATACACGTCTGCAGCTTCACAACATGCTTCAACACCACAAACAAGGAAGTGAGCTTGGGGACATCATCAAGGTTTTGATCCGGGACTGATGTGATTGGTTCAACTGGATGGAAACTTTGATGATTGGTCAAATTTGCAAAAAAAGTTGTGGTGATTAGACAAAAATCCAAGGTCGTGCAGAACTTACGAGGATTGGTTGAATCTGCGTTCATTTTTGCGATAAGGACTTTCTGGAGGGACTGATGAGTGTCGTTCAGTAGTGGATGGAATTTGCAATCAATTTTAATTTTTTTTTTTTTTTTTTTTTCCATCAATAACTCACGTCCTCGTCTCTCTGATCAGGATCATCCTGGACAGAGCCTCCTCAGCTTTGGATCCAGTACTGAAGCAGCTGGACTCTTTAGCACATCCGGTCTTCAGGACCAGAACCGGTACCTGTGTCCACCGGGATCACGAAGTAACCCTGGACTGGAAACCTTCCCTGTCTTCAGGAACCCCCCTCCCTTCCCTGACTGAAGTCCTGAACAATATCCAGAACCTGAGGAGGTTCTGCTTTAGACCCAGACCGGTTCAGGACCAGAGGGAGGGCAGGACCACAGGGTTCACACTGGACGACAACAGACTTACCTGTCGTCTGTCACCTGACCCTAACCCTGTGTCAGGTGAGTCACAGCGACACTGTGAAACAACAGTTGATGTGCAGGTGACTGCAGACGTGATGAAGGAGTTTTTATTCCTCTGAAACTACAGTCTGAGGGGGAGGGGCTTTGAGCTAAGAGTGAAGGGGGGGTCTTGCAGTTCAATATTGACCTGGTCTTGTGAAGAACCTGCTAATTAAAGATGGCTCTGAGGGGGATCAGTGGGAAACCTGTTACCTTTACAGTCCGGCCCAGATGTTTTTTGTCTGTCGTGCTCAGGTTACCAGGCAACCATCCAAAACATTAGGACAGATTCATTAAAGATAAACTAACATCATTTTCATCATTAAGCAGATAAGGATTCACATCGAATTAAAAGGAAAGATTTATTCTGATCAACAGGGTTGATCTATGACTTCTATGACTGTCCCTCCTACAGTCAGTCACTATGGTAACCCTGGTTTTTGAGCTATTTAATTGGAGGAAGGCCTCATCACTCCATTCGCTGTGATTCATCTTTACTGTGTGTGTGTGTGTGTGTGTGTGTGTGTGTGTGTGTGTGTGTGTGTGTTTGTGTGTTTGTGTTTGTGTGTGAACCAGCAGGGGGCATCACAGAGGAGCAGTACAACAGTCATCAACAGCAGCTGGTCCAGATGCAGAAACAACAGCTGGAACAGCTGCAGCTACAGAACAACGCTGCTTCATACAGACACACAGTGCTGCACAGAGCACAGGTAAAACACACACACACACAGACGTAACTGCCGTGTGTTTTCATGTTAGAACTTGCTGACCAATCGCAGCCCAGCATTTCTTAACTCGGTCTTTGTTGTTTCTGTTTGTGCTGTCTGGTCCTCAACCTGTCCTGTTCTGTCCCCGTTTGTCCCGGTCTGATGTCTAGTCCACCCGGTCAGGTGAGTCCAGTTCGAAGACTCTGGACTCGGCCAGTGCTCAGTTTGCAGCCTCGGCTGTGATCAGCGCTCCTCCCCCTCCTCACGGTCACGTCAACAGTGAGATCAAATCCTACAAGACCAGTGTCAACGGAGTTCACTCTACAGGTGAGCTGCGTCACCTGTCAGAGCCTCAGCTGAGGAGGACGTAACTGACCACACAAACTGCAACATAGAGAATCGACGTGGACGATAATAAATAAATAATTAAACATAAATAAGTTGAATTAAATCGTCTAACGTCGTTTACAGATCTGTTCATTGTGTTTTTATCATCGTCCAAATAAAACTTTATTTACAACAATGTGCTTGTATTGCATCTTTAATCATATTAGACTCCTCCTCCTCCTCAGGTCCCTCCAGGCCACCGTACTCCTCCCCCTCTCTCAGCAGGTTGGGGCCTTCAGCTCGAGGGTCATTACCCTCCTCCTCCTCCTCCTCCTCCCCTCAGTCCCTCCCCAACCAGAGGAGCCAGGTGGGGGCCGTCTCCCCTGCCCACCCCCACACTGCTCGACCCTCCGCCCCCCCAACGTCTGCCTTAAAGCTCGCCACCGTCGCTGCCAGCCTTGACCGAGTGCCCAAAGTCTCCACCGCCAGGTAAATATATACCTGTCCAGGTAAATTTACAGTCTGTGGTTCAGACCAGGTCTTAGTCTGGACAACATGTTATTCTGGATCAGTCGGACTGGTTCTAGTTTGAGACCTGATCTGAAACGTACTGACATAAAACTCTGATGCTGTCGGTTTGATCTGTGTTCAGTGGAGGAAGTGATGTCATGAGTGATGACATCTGTTTTTGTTGTCACAGAGACTCGAACGAGCCGGAGAGACGTGTGAACGGACTGTCAGAGACCACACTGCCCATGGAGGTCACATAACATCATATCCCATCAGCCCCTGCTCCTCCTCAGTGTCTGACCGGTGAATGTGACACGCCGTGACCTCCAGAACAGAAGAAGAAGATGGCGTCTGAGTAGAATCAGAACTTTTACTGAGTGTTGATATTATTACTATTATAATTGTTATTATTGTAATAATTGTTGTACAGTTTGTAAATGTCTCATGTAATATAGATTTTGTTTCATCACTTTAGTTTCTGAAGCAGCTTTCATCATGTGACTGCAGAATCAACTCTGATTGGTCCACAATATGTCCTGTATCTCCACTCTGATTGGTCCATGATGAGTCTGTATCTTGGCTCTGATTGGTTATTTATTTCTTATGTTTACATTTTGTATTTCTTTTAACTGTTGTTTTTTCCCAAAGATTGAAAACATTGATTTGGTGTCACAGATGAAATATTTGTGAACCGTTAGTTTTTACTTTTACGTGTTTGTTCCTCTCTGCCTTCTGATCACTGAAACCCTCATTCAATAAAAATATGCATCTTGTAAAGAGACGATGATCTGCAGCTGTAACAGAGTTTTTATATCATGAAATGTGTGTGCGGGGGGCGGGGGGGTCAGAGTCAGACAGACGCTGATCAGAAGAGTTTGAACTGAAGCTCCGACATGTTTCATTCTTTTCTGTTGGTTTTCTTCTGGAGCAGTTTCCATGGAGACAAGAAGAAGTGACAGTCGGCAGTTCACTTCCTGTTCACTCTGCGCTTCAATAAAAGACAGTGACGGACTGAGACTGTTTGTTTCTTCAGTCTGTAAATAGAAACAACAACGTGTCTGAGAACAGTCACTGTGCTGGTCCCAGTTATCAAAGTATCAATAAATGACGTTATCACAGGCAAAGATGAAACTATTGATCAGCATCAATAATTATTCAATCATATAAACATGATGTATAACGATGTCTTTTACTTTGGTACTTGAAGTTCTGAATTCAGGATCGTTATTTGTAACCGTTTTATTTTATTTATGTGATTGTTTCTTTAACTCAGCTGAAGAAGGACTTCATGTCCCAGAGTTCCCCGCGGCTCGGTGCTCCAGGGTGGACCTGTGTGAGGTGGGAGTGTTCAGTCGGTCAGCATCCTGATGGAGAGACGCCGACCGGAGACCAGACCTACATTATCGGGGCTGTGGCTCATGTAGCGGGACTCGGTGGATCTGTTTGTGGACCTGGATCTGGACTTGAACCGCAAAAACCTGAGTTGAACCCGAACCGGACCCGTCGTCGTCCTGTGGATTCGTCGGTGTTTTTCTTCTCTGTGTTTACCGGGCAGTGTCGTGATGGTGGACGCGGCGGAGTGCGGGGTGTGCGGGGTGAAGGTGATGTGTCGCTTCAGGCCGCTGAACGACGCGGAGCGGAGCCGCGGAGACAGATTTACCCCTAAATTCAACGGAGACGACACGGTGGTGGTGGCGGTGAGTCCTGCGCCCACAGTCCGTCTGACAGCGTCTGTGAGCGGACACCAGACACACGAGTACACACCCTCCCCCCTGCTGTCTGCTGCAACAATAGACACTAGAGTCAGAGCACCGACACACACAACATATACAACACACAACCAACACACAACACACAGGTCAGAAAATATTAAAGTTTCCAACATGATGCTTTTAAATGTCGTCGTTTATTCGAGCGTCAAAAACACAAAAATATTTCACTGTGTTATCAGGAGTCAGGGATCAATAATCAATATGTTGTTGTATCATGTATCTGCAGTGATCTGATCAGATTAGATATTATTAAATACAGTTTATTAGAATAATAGATATAGAATATATGGAATCGTTTGGTTTGGTCACATGTCTGTCCCAGTTTCCTGTTCATTTTGTTTTAATGAGACGTCTGACAACAAACACAAACAAACACAAACAACACGACACAAACAACACAACACAAACATAATGAGTCTGTTTGTGTTTTAATGAGACATCTTTGTTTCTACTTCAGCTTCAGAGCTGATTTAAAGTTTCCTCTGACGATAGACACACACACAACACACACACAGCACAGCATACACAACACAGCACACACAACACAACACACACAGCGCACAACACAACACACACAGCGCACAACACAGCACACACAACACAACACAGCACACACAACACACACAGCACACACGCACAGCACACACAACACACACAGCACACACAACACAACACAGCACACACAACACACACAGCGCACAGCACACACAACACACACAGCACAGCACACACACACACACACACACACAGCACAATACAACACACACAACACACACACACACAATTCAAAAATTAATTTCAGGAAGAAGAGCTGCTTTGTTCCTCTGCTATCAGTCACATGACCTATGTCAGCCTTCAGCCACCTCTGTCATGGGGACAGAATATTTCCCATGAGACTTTGCAGCAGCTCCATCCCCCTGTTCTCTCTAACTGAAATCTGTCAGTGACCTGCAGCCTCAGACAAGTCCTGGATCTGGTCTGAGATCTGATTTGGTCTTAATGTTACAGCTCACAGGGACGTTTGAGACGATTAACATGAAACTTTTTGTTTTAAAATTACTGTAATCTAACCCTTAAATTAACCTTTAATCTATTCCGTTAATTTAACCCTTAATGGACTTGATGTAGTTTGTTTTTCATTCTGTTAAAACAACGTATGAAAGGTGCAGATTTGATGTGAAGGAGACAAACATGAGCAGCAGCAAATAAAAACTGATCATTAAATCTGACAGAAAACTGTCCTTTCAGAATAAAGGGCCCATTAAAGAAGCTCCGGCTGCTCGTTTCAGAGGAAATGAACAAGGATTGGTTGTAGTTTGAAACTGCAGTTCAGTTTGTTTTTGTGCTGTGTTGTGTGTATGTGTGTGTATGTGTGTGTTCATGTGTGTGTGTGTGTGTGAGTGTGTGTGTGTATGTGTGTGTGTTCATGTGTATGTTTGTGTGTGTGTATGTTTGTGTATGGGTGTGTATGTGTGTGTGTGTGTATGTGTGTATGTTTGTGTGTGTTTGTCCTGCATCATTCATCACCACTCATCTTTCTTCTGTCTGATTGGTTCAGTTGTCACAGTGGGATACAGTTACCGTGGCAACAGGCCTCTTGGTGAAACAGAATGAGACAGACAGGAAGTGATGAGATCAGCTGAATTTATCATCTGTTTGATTTATTTTATTTATGTGTGGTGGTTTTGATCAGAAAATTATACATCATAATATATTTATATGATCATATCTAATTTATATGATCATATAAATTGTATAATATACTATATAGAGAGCTAATAAACCATAGGCTTTTATTGTGACAGTGTGTTTCCTGTGTTTCAGGGCAAGCCGTACGTGTTTGACAAAGTCCTCCCTCCTCACACTGAACAGGTTCAGGTGTACGACACCTGTGCCAGACAGATCGTCAGAGGTCAGTCCACGTCATGATGATGTCATCAGTCCACCTGTCTGTCCACATTTCCACCTGTGTGTCCTGTTTATCCGTCTCTAATTATATATGTTGATATCAATAAATATATTGATCTTTACCTGTTTATATGTTGATGAGCTGGAATCCTCTCACCTGTGTGCAGGTAGATAATTGGTTTATGTGGAACACCTGTGTGTTTCACCTGTTTGTTCTGTGTTCTGTGTTGTTGTGTGTTATATGTATTTTTATAGTTTTATTTTGTAATCACTTCCTTTGTGTGTCTTGTGGTTATTTTACTTCCTGTCTTTGTCCTGTTTCCCTCCTTGTTGATTGTCTGCCCCGCCCTCATGTGTTTCACCTAGTGTCCCTTTGTCTCTGTCAGTTTGACCTGTGTCCTGTGGTTCTCCTGTTTGCTCAGTTTTGGATTTTTCAACTTGTTCTTCGTGTTTTTGTCTTTTCAGTTTTTGATTTTGGATTTTGAGTTCTCAGCATTTTCACAGTTTTTGTAAGTTCCTGTTTCTTCTTTATTTAATAAATCACCTTTTCACTTACTTTGGATGGTCTGCATTTGGGTCCCTTATAACTACAAAACCTGACAGTCATATGTTGTGTGTTTCAGATGTGTTGGGGGGATATAATGGGACGATCTTTGCGTACGGTCAGACGTCGTCAGGAAAGACTCACACCATGGAGGTCAGTGAACAAACTGAAGATTTTTATGTTGTTAAAGTTTTTATGTGACAATAAAGTTTTTGATTTGCAGGGGAACCTGCACGACCCTCGTCTGATGGGAATCATCCCTCGTATCTCCAGAGACATCTTTGATCACATCTACTCCATGGACGAAAACCTGGAGTTTCACATCAAGGTGTTATTTTTTTTAATTTAACATTTATTTTACTAGGGCAGGAGTAACAAATACTTGGGGCGTCGTGTAGCGTAGTGGTCTAAGCAGGCGCCCCATGTGTAGAGGCTACAGTCCTCGCTGCAGTTGGCCCCGGTTCGAATCCCGCATCGGACGGCCTTTCGCTGCATGTCATTCCCCCTCTCTGCCTCCCTGTTTCCTGTCTCTCTCCACTATACTATCAAATAAAGGCATAAAAAAACCCAAAAAATATACTTAAAAAAAAAAAAAGAGTAACAAATACTTAGGGTTAATCAGCTGCAGGAAGCTGCTACAATGACGTCATGATTACAGGTGTCAGTGTGGAGCTGCTTCAGATTCCTCTCCTCTACATAAAGAGTTAAATCTGCTCTGGGACCAGTTGTCTTACTGTCAGCATTAGAAAACAGTGATGCATTCACTGACCCACCTGCTCTCCATGTGTTCACTGTTCCCCTGCTGCTCTGCTCTCTGATGCATCAGTACGTTTATCATAGCTCATGATCACAGTACTCGTCATATTTAACAGAAGAAGAATGAGCTCTGAGCTGATGACTGTTTTTTAGTATTTACAAATATAAATATGTTCTATGACATAATATGCCTGACATTTAATAATTTAAATGATTCAGAGGCTTTAGAAAGTGTTGAGACCCTTCACTGTGTTGTGTTGTGTTCACTGTGTGAACATGTCTCTGCAGGTGTCTTACTTTGAGATCTACCTGGACAAAATCAGAGACCTACTGGATGGTGAGGACAATCTTTAGCATGTCATTAGTGTTGATCCAGTTGAGCCATGTCATGTGACTCATGTCATCTCATGTTTCAGTGTCAAAGACCAACCTGGCTGTTCATGAGGACAAGAACCGGGTTCCCTTCGTCAAGGTGTGTGATCCTTCATGTTCTAATGAGGGTTCATGTTTAAACAGTATTACAGTATCAGTACTACAGTAACACTCTTTTCCTGTCAGGGTTGTACGGAGCGTTTCGTTTCCAGTCCTGAGGAGGTGATGGACGTCATCGACGAGGGAAAAGCAAACAGACACGTCGCCGTGACCAGTGAGTCTCTGTACTACTACTGCTGCTGCTGCTACTACTACTACTACTACTGCTACTGCTACTACTGCTACTGCTACTACTACTACTGTTGCTACTGCTACTACTGCTACTACTGCTATTACTACTACTACTGCTACTGCCAGT